>NC_040882.2:21030771-21135771 GCF_900634795.4 Betta splendens | reverse complement strand
CGTTCAGAGTTCATCTGAGTCAACGTATACGAGTAGAAACCCGGAGCGGGCGGGTGTCGTCCTTCTCTGCGTCTGTGCAGGGACAGGCTCTGCAGGCCCGGTTTGCATGAACGAGACTCCGACCGGTACCAGGAGGACCCAGGATCATCGCACACAGGTCGCCGCTCCTCAAACTCCAGGGTGACGTCTCTCGTGGACTGTTTGGGTTTGTCTGCGTCTCTACATGTGTCACCCTTTTAGTCCTCGTCAAGTAGATGCCGAATATGAGAACCTGCATTATTCATTAGCTTGCATTTCAATGGACTGGGGTGGAGGCTCCAGTCAGTCAGTAGAGATGCTCATGAATTATTCCACATTCATGTTAATAACCTCCAAAGGGTCTGGTGGACGGCGCAGGGGGATGTGTGCACTTTGTGCAGAGGATTTTCTAATCTCAGACATCACACAAAGCCAAATACCTGGAGGGCTGCTGCAGCTATTTAGTACAAATAAATGGTTCTAATCTGACCGTGCATGATCTCTGCTACGGCTTATAAAGTGTTTCAACGCTTCACCTGTCCTGACGAAGGAATGTGATTCACACACACAAGACGCTGAGCTGAGAAACGACCTGGATTCAATCAGGCACGAAGACACAGCACAAAGAGCAGACATCTGCACACTGATGATCATTTGCTCCCAGCTCCATTAAACCTTTACTCTACATGTAGACCTTAACACTGCACACACGTGTTAACCGGCTGCACCTGGGTCTGGTTGATGCTGGGCCTTCACACACTTCTGCCCTGGACTCATCCTCTCATCCTCCCTCAGCCGCCCGGCCGATAACACACAGGAACAGTTGGACACGAAGACGTTGGAATCAGTGCGTTTGGAGCTGATTGAAAGCTAAAAGAAAAAGGCCCCTCTCGACTCCAGTCTGTGTCATTGCTTATGCTCTTTGTAGCTCCGCACACCTACACACCCGGCTCGGCTGCAGCGTCGTCTCTCTTTCCTGCTTGATGTGTGGAGCTAATGAATGTTTATGGAGGCGTTGCTACAACCAGTCAGTAATAATGGTCCAGACTGACAGCTCGCAGGCAGGAGAGATTAAAACCACACACACCGCTTTATATATACAGTGTCTTAGTATATATGAAGTGGGTCTGAGTGTATAAGCACACATGTTACACCCCGCAGGTTCCCTGACTTCACTAGCATGCACATATTTTGCCCGGTTGAAGTCTTGAACCCCACGTCCAAACAGAAATAACAGCAGGAAAAACACATTCTCCTTTCATGGACACTGAGCAGGCTTCACTGCGCAGAGCGGTGTTTGTGTTATTTTAGATCACAGCTCCTGTGTAGGTTGGGGTCAGCGAGTGGTGCTCTGCAGAGGGGAGCGCGAGGCTCGCTTTGAACCGTGGCGATGGGAGTCTCAGTAAACAACAGGACCGTGGGTGGAGGTTTCAGGCCCGAAGTCGATTCAGCTGCTGGAAACGTGGAAGGCAAATAAAGATGAGGAGTTTACGCTTGTTTGCAACGTGTGCGTCTGCATGAATCATGCTTTCTTGTATTCAAGTGTCTTAATATGGAATATTTAATGTCTTTCCAGTTTCAAGGGACGATAAAAGTCCAGTAACGTCAGACCAGACGTTCTTTTACTAAACCCAACCCATTTGCTTTTGTGCTAGTTGCACTTTAGTGTTTATGTTCATCATGATGAGCATTAAAAAGCATCATGACAATAACATCACAGCGCTATTCCCCGCAGCCCTGCAGGGGGCGCTATTTCAAGAAATTCTCCTCGAGGTCTCTGGACTATTTGAAGGAACATTTCCAGGGGCGCATTGAGTTCCTTAGTTAAAAGAAAGTTTCCTGTGTGTGGTGATGAGCAGGGCTTTTTACAACCCTGGTGCCCGAGAATCACATCCACGCTGACGGAGTCAGATTACGATTCGAGCCCAGTGTCGGCCAGAGTTCTGTGTCCCAGAACAAAAGAAGTGAAATCTGTTCCGCGACCACAGGACCCGTCTGTCCGCGTGCGTTTGTTCCCCGTCCGCTCATCCGCAAGGCAGGGCTGAATATGCATGTCTGTACCTGTCACTTCATGAGTCGAGGCACGCTCGTGCCAGAAGCTGTGTTTTCCTGTGACGCTCCGCGAGTGTGTGCTTTTGCAGAAGTCTTTGTTTGTTCCATGTTTACGCAGAGATGATTTAGCTCCCGCAGGCGTGACTCCACATCCCAAACACAGCGAGAGGGAGGAGTGGGGACGTCTGTCACAGGAATTAGACCTAGGCTCCGTCCCTTCACTGGCTGCTTTCAACAAAAACAACCCACAACAACACCAGCTGATGTCTGTCCATCCATCTGTCCCTGCAGTTAACACATAATCAGGGTCCTGGTGGTCTGTGATCACATATGATGGGAGTCCACCCATTGAAAAGGATCAGGCCTCCCTCTTTTCCCACATCCCCTTATCACATTATCGCTCCATCCACCGGCCACCTCGCCAAACGTCTCTGCATGAAAACCTGTATTTCATTCCTGAGAGATGAACATGAGGGCGTGATGATGAATTATTTTCAGGCAATAATTGAACCAATGCTTCGAGCATCGCTCAGGCTGTAGCTCTTGAAAACTGATGAAGCCAGATGGTCTGATAAAGGAACCTTAAGGGATTACAGCAATAACGCTGCAGAGGATCCGATATTAAGCTGCGTGCTTGTGAGCAGGTAAGACAGACTCATATCTCAGCCACCGAGTCCCGTCAAGCAACGGTGCCTCATCCCTACAACACACAGCTCAGCGGTCCCACGGTGGGCCAGCGATCTGGCTCCTTCATCAGACTGTCTAGAAACAAGCCGTTGAAGAGGAAACTGAGTCAAGTCTTAAATAAACACTTATAATTTTACATAACCAATAAACGCTGATTATAGAAGTAACATTTAAAAGGCGTATTCATTGTTTCACTTGGTCCCTGCACCACATCCATACAGTTTATTGTCTATCATTTTATGATTTATATGATGGTGCTATTCATTTATACATCCATCCATTAACCACTTGCATTGTCTCCACCCGCTTCAGGGCACGAGTATGATCTGCTCATTTTAAAAATGTGTGACTAAATTGAGTAAATGCAATAATTTGAATTGAGAGTAGAGATTATCCAGCTTTTATTCATGAGCTGCGTCCCAGCTCAACCCTTCAAACTTGTGGCTAATGAGAGCTCAGCACTGTAGAACTTCAGTAACTTCGTACAGTACGTGGCTCTTTGGCCGCGCTCACTTGCGTAATTTCAGAAAAACATGTAAAACTAAATTGTTTCTGCAGGAGAGAGTGAAAGCGAGAGCGAGCCGTACCATAGCGTCGATGTCAGCGGCGCCTGTGAAACGACTGGGGCGGTTAGTCAGAGAGGGGATGAGCACACATGATCGGGGATAAGCGGCTCTAACAGCCCACCCAGTCGGCCTCCTGTGCTGCCGCATTGTTCCAACACTCTCTGACTCACAAAAGGGAAAAACACGTCGAAAGCGCCACGCCGCTGTGCCTCCTTGCTTTCTGTGACTCATAAAGCTGGACTGAATTTAGCTTGAAACATCCGCTGCCAACACATGAGCTGGAGAGCTGCAGCCGTCCTCCTGCTGGTGTTAGGGCCGCAGTGTTAAGACAGTGAATAAACCCACATTACGAAAGAATTTCGACATTATAGCAATTGGATTAAAATTACAAGACATATGAAAGAGTAAATTTGGAGTCTCAGTTTATTTCCAAGAATTAATACAACTAAAATTGTTAATTGATCTAAAGCTTTATAAAATCTGGTCTAAATCTGAGGAAGGTTGCGATCTGTCATAAACAGAGTTTGTCAGTAGTCCAATTCTAAGTAAGTGTTAGATCAGATCAGTCCTCATTGTGTGACATCACCCACGTCAGATCAATGGGGGTCAAGTCCATTACAATTGCCATTTTCACAAAAAACACATTAGAAAAAATGTTTCAGGTCTAATCTTCAATCAGTTCCTCAAACTCTCTGATTAAAAACTACGTTTATACTTTGGCTAATGATCATCACCACTGAAAACATAGAAATGTCATATATGAGACAACCATGTGGTGTTTGATGAATACTTTCTTATTTGCCTTGCGTCGGTCTGCTGATTCTCTGTTGAAGGCTGCAGTTGTTCCTACAGTGTAGCTCTTCCCCCATAGCTGATATTAGAGAAGCGTATCTAACCTTGATGTTATACTGTATATAATCTTTTCTGTGATGACAGCAAAGTGACTCACCAAGCTTCAATCCATGGAGCCTGGAAATGCACTTTCTCCTCCGCGACAGGCGCCTGACAGTTTAGCCCCAATCAAAGCTCAATCAAGGCAAAGCACTCGCTTCAAGAGCTTTAAGCCTAAGCTCTTTCAGTTTATTGCCTGTTATTTACCCAGAGTTCAACTTGTTCATTTACAAATAAATAATCATATACATTGCTACACAGAACACTGTGTGTACATCACATGCCTGGCTGTGGAATTAATTAAATCCTTTGCAGTGGAGAGTTTTAAGCTTGGAAAATGTTAAAAATGAGCTGGATTCTGGATCATCTGAAAACTTTTAAGACGAGCGAAGCTGAAAACAGAAGATTACAATAATCCACTCTGGATGACGTAAAGGTGTGAATTCAAATCTCTGCGTCTGTCATGGACAGAAAGACAAATCATCATTAGCTTTCACAAGACCTGGAAATTAATTCCATGACTGTGTATAATTTGGCCAGCAGGTGAAGATGAGAGAGCCGAGGATCAAGCCCTGGGGTACTCCATGTTTCACTACAGGAAAGGGTGATGCAACGTTATTGTAAGAAACATTCTGGTTATTCTGATGAGGATGGATTCTAGCCAAGCGAGAGTGAAATTGGAGGCACCAAATGTGTGAAGCCTTGATGTGGAATTCAAATGAATTAAAAAGAGGTCATTTGCAGTAAGTCCAGTTTCACTGAAATGAACACAGAAAGGGTTAAGAAAGAAACTAGTTGTTAGAGTTCATGGCAATTTGTCAGAAGATTTATTAGTTGTCTCCAAAACAAACTGAAAAGAACAAAACTGAATAAAGATGTAATAAAATGAGACGCCTGGTGCGCTGTCTGTCTGTATATTATTATTAAATTACTACAATTCCTCCCATAATTGCATATATGATTAACCATGATTATATGATGGAAACGCATGAAAGAGAAAGGGCAGCAAAGATGTGAGAAGAAAGACAAAGAGGTGCAGCGGTTCTTTGGTCCAGAAAGCCGCCTCACAGCAGGCGGCGCCATGGCAACAGCAGGCCATAATGACAGACAGCGCGGACACAGCATCGTGATTGCTTCAATCACAGTAATATCAAACACGCTGCTTTGCATTTTGTTTTTGTCCCTGCGAGAAGCAATTTGTTCACTCATTTAGGCACGCGTGCTGGATGGAGGTAATTCCAGACGACTGATTGCAGGCTGAAATGTCTGGTTTGGGTCTTCAGGGAAATAGGAAGCGCTCAGAATCAGAATCTTAATTGAGCAACCGCCGCTCTGAGTTATGTTTCGCCGCTGATGAGGAGAGTGTGTGTGCATTGCTCTAATATTCAGAATTACCCGAGTCGACGCATATCTAAATAAATCAGAATTGAAAAGGGAAATTTCAGAAAGAAACAGAAACACGCGGTCACAGATGAACTGGAATCATTCAGACTTTATTTATCACCATCCATCATAACAAAGCTTTGGGGCTCCTAGCTCTGATTGTCACTGGCCTTTTTGTTTTGAGCCCCATTACACCCAAGCTTCTGCATTCAGTCACCAAACAAAAAAATCAGGTCTCATTCTATGCAGCTCACAGATACGTTCATAAGGATGGAAGAAAACAATGTGGTCAGAGAATCACAAAGTGGGTTTTTCCTTATTCAAACATCGCTCTGACACAGAAAGATGCCCAGTGTCGCCCAGTGAGAGGCAGCAGCTAATGGGTAGACTTTAGTGTAATGTTTTTAAAGCTCATCTGGATGAGGGAAAGAAAAAGCCCACACTTGAGACATGACAGCGTGACCATTACTGAAACTCGCTCACAAGAAGCAGAACAAGTCGTACAATCAAAGAGCACTTAGAGCCTCAGCCGGAGAAAATGGATGAGAAATGAACGGGCGAAGGGAATGAACACGTGTTCTTCAGCTGGCCTCCAGTCAGACGCGGCGCAGAGTCTCTGCAGACACTGGAAACTCACCTCATCTCTACGTTTAGCACATGTACGCTTGTTCCTCCCCCACAGACTGAGGCTGTTGGTGTGTATGTGGACGGACAGGACCTAAAGATGTCTGAGTCCACTAAACATTTAAGGTGCTTCATCACCGTGTTATTCAAAAAGTAATAAATAAATGTGTAAAAAACAGTTCAGCGTTTGGGTGCATGAAGCCGTCTCACATGAACAGGGTTTCTCCCACAGTGTGACCCAGACCCAGGCATCAGCTGCCTCCACTCTGTGCTTTGGTTCCACTGCTAAAAATGTTGAGAGTAAAATAATCATAACTTAGCATTTTGACACATAGTTTTATCTCATTTACGCATATGTTCACACTATTATTAACCAGTGAATACTGGGCTCGGTCCATATATCCACTTAAAGAGGTGTGTCCAATGAACAAATGCACTGTTTTTTAATTAATATTTTTTTATTCAACTTCCGTAACAACTAGCACAAAAGGAAACAGTGAACTATTTCTAAATAAATGACTTGTTCTCGTCTTCAGCAGGAACCAGCCGACACACTGGGGCATTTGTAGTGTTTGTCTTTTCATGGGATTTGCTGACATACACACAACCAGGAGCCTTTATCGCTTAAAAGTAACACGAGCTAATGTTTGTTGCTTTTACTGACTATGTGCTGAACACGGCTTCAAAAGCAAAGTGATAAAAAGCGCTGTGCAGCCGCTGCTTTCAGGGCTGTGGTGCCCCGCTAAGCGCGGTTAAACACTTCCAATGTAAATGTTCGCAGGCTTTTCATGCGACTCTGCTTCCTCTACCCAGGTCTCTCTTCCACCCGCTCTACTTTTCATTCCTGTCGGAGCAGCAGTTTGTGTGTTTGTTCGTACTCTAACCTACATCGCCGCAGTCTCCAACCACAAGCGCAGTGTGGTCGAGCTCTTAAGCACTGCTGGGTGACGGCTTCACGTTGACGTGACAGCGCTGGTTTTCAGAGGTGGTCTTAGTAGTGTTCTATTATGAATAACGTGTAGAATGAAAGCTTGATGCCAGTGCCACGCTTGTTCTAGCTCTGCAGCCTGGAGTGGACGTGATGGTCCACAAACGCCTCGTCACAGTCTGTATCCACTGGTTCGTAAGAAAAGTCAGTTAAGTAAGTCCTGATAATAAATACTACGCTTATTTTATAATAAATCTCAGACAATTTCCTTTTGTTGCCACACACACACACGCACAAACACGCAGACACACACTTTCTTCAGCCCACAGTAACCTGCTGAGCGCTGGAGGAATTCAACAACATGAATGACACATAATGAGCAGAACGCATCGACAACCAATCACAGCTGGCTTCAGCCACGGCGTTTCAGCTTCTGAGCAAACTCAATCCACCGACGCTCCGAGTTCAACTTCGGCCCTCACGCCCCCGAACGTCCTTCATTAGAATGTACGGCCCTGAAACCCAACACACGGCTGAGAGAGGCCACAATTAAATATTCACATGCTGCGATTCGCAGGCTTCAAGTCTTTGTCCTGTCAAGTGGTTTTACAGTAGGTTAGGGCTCGAGCCAGCGTGTGCGTTGTGACGTGGTTGCTGGTAGCTTAATGAGTCCACACCTCAACACATTGTAGGTGTGAAGGTCTTATTGCAATTACACACTAGTTCAAAAATAGAACCCCTGTTCTTTCATGCTGCCTTCAGTGTAAAGCCAAACGGGGCGGGAGGAAAGCAACACACCTTCGATAACGGGATGGAGGAAAAGGTGAAGATCCAAATGAGGCCTGGCTCAGTCTGTAATGGGGGAGAAACCAGTTCTACTCTCACCCTCTGGAAAACTCTCTCTTTGTGGCCCTTTTGACCCCCAGCCTCTGCTTTACATCCAGAGTTTGTAAGAGAAGAGTTGTCTATTGTGCTGTTCTACTCATGGTATGGTGATCTCCCTGTCTGTCTGGCCACTTAGGAGGCTCTTGAGGGCCTGACAGTTGATCCCTTGATGTCATTATGCCTCTCTCCAGGACTGAAGTGGCATATGTTAGAGTGGGAGAGTGCAAAGGAGAGCCGGGGAAACACAGAATGAAAGCACGTAACGTGATATTATACCAGTGTGACGTGCACAAAGCGCACTCTGTGCCTCACAATGGGTCCACTGCCGCCACTTCCCTATTGAGTCTGGGTTGCACAAAACAGATTTGCTTCAAAGAATCACTTTCACCTCAAACCTTCTCCCATCCGCCGTGGTCAGGTGAAGACATGCAGCAGAGCAGGGATCCAGTGTTTCTCTTATCATTCCTCATCTTAATGTCTTTACTGTCGAGGTACAGCAAACCAGCATTGTCTCATAGGTCAGGATGGGTGGATCAGTGCAGCCTGTTGGGCTCAAACATTGGAAAACTGTACAGTCTATAAGGCCTGTGAGAACTTGGGCCCTAACTTTGTAGTCTGCCCTTGATTTCCTACAGCAGTCTTTGAGGTGGAGGTGGACCCTGTTCCTGAGGCAGCGCCTGCAGCGACCACATGTATCGGTTGAATATGATGAACTTGAGAATGCCGAGGCATGAGCGAGCGCATGGGCTGCTGGGGGGAGTGTGACTGCTGTGGGGGCCGGAGCTGGAAGCCTCTACGGTAGCGCAGCGACTGGGAACGCAGGAGGAGCCGCGTGTACTGGACCTCCGGCATGATGAGCTTGAGGCAGAGCTCCTGGGCCGGGCTCAAAAAACCGTTGCTGAGATTTATGGGCAGGTCGTAGCCGACAATGTCAACCTTTCCACTAGGTTGCCACGGACGGAGATCCTTGTTTTTAATCTGCGCAGCTGAGCGGAGGAGGGGCATCCGCCCCCCGAAGCACCTTCGCATGAGCCTCTCCTGGGCTTGTCGAAGGAGCCGCACCTCCCTGGCCACACAGGCCGGGCCCAGGGCGGACAGCTGGCGCCACAGGGAGGCGTTGAAGTGGTCATAGAGGTGCGCATCTAGGGAATTCCAGGCACGGATCTTTGCAGGCAGCCCGGGGGTCAGGCTCCGCTTGGAGCTCATTGTCCGCATGTTGAGTTTGACATAGAGAATGTCGTCGAGGTCCCATGAGAGGAGGTGGCGAAGGAGGACCAGAGACTCATCGAAGTACTCAGCAATCATCACCAGGGAGAAGACCCGCTCCACTTCGGCCACGAAGGCCCGGGCGTAAGCCACATCGGTTGCTGGGCGATCTTTGTCTCCACCCAGGTCAAAGGTCAAGGTGTTGCGCGCATACATGGCGTCCTTTTCGTCTGGCCTGTAGTAGCGCCACGGCTCCGCTAGGAAAGCCTCCAAAGAGCCGTTGGGGACCCGCTTGAAACTCTGGCAGTACTGGTTGTAGTAGCTGAACAAGGACTCGAACATGGAGCTGGGCTCTCGCAGGATAGTGACGTGTATGGTGTCGTTGGGCATCAGGCGCTGCAGCTCCGCCTTGCTGAAGCGCATGTGGCTGGTGATGATGTTGGGCGGCAGCGTGTGGGGGTGGACGAAGTGCGAGGTGAAGGAGCGCGGGTAGCAGAACTGGTGGCCGCAGGCCTGCACCGGCAGCGCCACCGTCAGGTTGTTGCGCTCCGCGAAGCGGAAGAGCAGGTTCTGCATGGTGGTGCTGGCCGTTTTGTGGGTCTTGAGGAAGGCCACGTTGGTGTGCTTGGGCTTCAAGCCGGGGGAAGGGTGGGACCGGGGGACAGGGCAACCCAGATGGAAGCCCTCAAAGGTCCTAGAGAAAACATCAAGCGGCAGAATTCATTTGTTGTCATTAGCTCTCAGAACAAGTAAAATGTTGGAACGTGAGTTACTATAAGAGTCAATTTTATGTATAGTAAATTATGCAAAATGTCATCAAAGGACAGCACTGTTTATTGTTTACTACATGGTAGCAAAAAATAAAGCATTGCTAGATTAATTAGCTATTGAGAGTAAATATGCATGAAACAACTGTAAAGAAAGGAAAGAGCTACAATAAAAATCTCAAAAAAGTCCAATTACACGCAGCATAGGGCCACAAAGAAAATATACTGTATATAATTAATAGCTGAAGTAGAGAAAATGTGTGAAAGCAATGTGTGAAAAGAAAAAGCAACAGTGTAAGACAAGAATGGGAAAAGGTTCCATGAGCAAAACACTGAGATTAGCAGAGTATGAGAGCAGAATGTAGAGCTGTCAAACACATACTTTCCCCTACTTTTATAATTGGTCCCTCGCTCAACTTGCCGGCTCACCGGCTCACAAACTCTCCATATCTCGGACTTAAAATAAGGCCGCAACTGTGTTAATTTGAATGTGACGGGGAAAGAAAAGACTCGGCCTGCCGTCGAGTTCTAATTGCAATTAGAACCGAACGGGCTCACAGTGACAGAGGCTGTGTAACGTGCATACGTTGGCTGCGTCTCAATCACTCACCAGCTCAAATGGCCTCCGTGGTGGAGCAGGAGGCTCACCGTGCTGATTGCCACAAAGACCAGGAAGATCTTCTTCTGAGACATCTTCATCTGCGGCGCTACGACTGCGGAGGCAAAGACGGAGAAGAGCGTGAGTTAAGTGGATAGGTATAAAAAGGTGAAGAAGGAAAGTGTGACAACAAAGGAGGGAGGAAGGGGGAGGCTGAGGTGAGAGGAGAGGAGAGTGAGAAGCAGGAAGAAAGGAGAAAATGAGGGGGAGGTTCATGAGGTGGAAAGACGGACGAGAGCAGAAATGAACAAAGGCGAGGCGGACATTTTGTTTTGCTGATAATTGCTGGGATCCATTAGCAGGAGGTGGCTTTTGTCACGGTAATAATTCGAGGCATGATACCTCCGTCACCTGGCACAGCTGCAAGGACCACGTCGGGCTTTTTAAATCCCTGGCTCGGCCCGCGGACAGATGGCCCCGTCGCTCGGCCCTGTCTGTAACGAGGGCCGAGCGAAGAACCAGCAGCGCTTCACCGTCCGAGAGCTCGGTGTCACTTGACCCGCGCCGCTGAAACGCGACCACGCCAACGGAACCTGGGAAGGAGTCCAGGGCCGTCTCCGCGGCGTCTCACTCGCATAACAATGCCCAGCCACTGTCTCCTTGATTACACTGTTCTGATATGAAGCGACCCGCCGGGTCCGGTTACACTCAGCAGCTGTGGTTTGACTGTAGCACGCTTTTATCCAAATCATGGTGGAGGAGCGCGAGCGGCCACAGAGGAGTCCAGGGCGCTTCGGCTTGTTTTCCAGATGTCCCTGCTCTCGAGTGTTCAACCAGTCAGGTGCAGGGAAAGGCTGGAAACAAGCAGGACAGCGGCCCAGAGGAGCCAGACGGGCTCAGGGGGCGGGTTCCGGCCCAGGTGGTGCTACTGCAGTCAGATATAGGAAGGTGAGAGGACTAGCTGCTGGTTGGCTCTGCAGCATCACTAATGTCTGTGTTAAGCAAAGCCCCCCCGCTGGGCGCCCGCTGGTCCTCCAGGTCAGAGCTGACGGCTGACCTTGTGCCGAGCAGCCGGAGATTAAAAGAAAAGTGAATCCTGACATTTGTTTTTTCCACCTCCAACTCGCGCGAACAGCTGGGACTGTGCTGCCTCAGCAGCTGTGCTTATAAAAACAACGTGCACCAGTGCGCTAATCCCTCTCTGATGCTAAACAAGCGCCGATGCTCTGGCACTAATTGATGCACAGATTAATGAAGATGTCACAACTGGCTATTAGACGTGTGTGTTGATTCGGCCTCGGACGTTCGACGGCCTGTTGACTCATACTTTCGCGTCTTGCAGCGTTCCAGTGCAGCTGGAGTCATTAAGTGTGTGGCTTTAGGGCACCTTGACAGATGTTGTGGGAAGAGGGGTCATTACTTATTCATACACCCGGTGTATCAGCCATTACTGGACTTATTCAAACCCAGATCTGTGCTTTGCAGCTTTTCACAGAGGAGGGAACGGTTTGGGTTCCTCCACTAATTAAAATCACAGGGGACGCAGAGCCTCTGCCTCTGCCTCACACACCAGGGTAAAGTCTCTGCAGCTGTGCAGGGCCACAACCATCATTATCATCATTATTGATTCATCTGCTGATTGTTTAATGTCTGAAATGACAGGAAATTGTGAAAATGCCCCACAGATATTTGCAAAAGTCTAATCAACAGTGCAAAACCCTGTTTCTATTTGAGAAGCAAGAGTCTAAGACGCTTTTGCTATTTTTACTCAAAATATTAATCTGTTATTTCCTCTCGACTAATTGTATTATGCATCTGTAATTTATTTATTTGCATTGGAAAGAGGCCATTTAGACATCCTAAGGCTGCAGAAGCAACTGGCCGCCATTCCTCTGAGAGTAAAAGTAGCCCACGCAGCGAGGCCTTGACAAATTGTTTGGCTTTCAGCGTCAAGATCCGCCACCCAAGATAGCGGATCGGGTCCTTGGGAGTCGATTCGGACCGAGTCAAAGCCAGAGTGAGCCAAAAAACCCTCAATGAACAGAATCCTGAACAAATAACCAAGGTAACTACTAGCAAAAAACGTAAGCTAAGGCATAGCATGACGCGGCTAGCGGTACAACATGAACAAACGATAGCTAGAAGCATGGCTTGAACAAAGGAAATGGGACTGATTCCAAGGAGTCTACTGAGTGAGAGCGAGGGGAGTGGGCATGGTCCAAAGCATGGTGAGGGAGAAGGTGTGGTCCAGAGTAGGAGAAACAGAAGCCCAGGATCCTGACATTCGGAGCAGGACTTAGTTTGTTATGAATGGATTCTTTTATAAGTAACATGCTGAGATTGTTATTTGCTACTACAGTTCACCGTGGCTTTGAGAGAAAGCCATATCTCCACCTCGCAGAGGCGGCATCGAAGCACTTTTACAGGAGGAGAAAAGCTCATTTGTAGCCTTTAATAAATAAAATGTCCTATTTTCTGAACATGTTTTTCCCCTTTACATCGTTCCTGTGCCGGGTGAGCACGGTTCTGGGCCTGTACCTCTAGAAAAAGCCATTTGCTGCCATTAAATCTTGTACAGAATGAAAAACAACCTCCAGTGACTTGAAAACTGCCTTGGCTAGATAATCCATCACATTAAACATGACACCTTAATGTGCTTCTGCCACACTTTCTGTTTTATTCCTCTTTCACTGTGCCCGAGTCGAGGCTTTTCATATCGTCATGTCTTCTCCTGTCTGTCAGCCGCCTGACGACCCGAGGCAGATGTGAAAGCCTGTTACCCTCAGCAGGCGCACCGAGAGATCTGTCCAGATTTGGGAGGGAAGGGACCAGACGGGAGTTTGGGTGATGTGCTTTAGAAAGAGGAGGTGTGCTCACATTCAAATTTAACACACAAAGAAAAATCATTGTGTGGTTCTGTGTAGTAGCTACAGGACCCATGGCACTCATTGACCACTTTATTAGGTTCACCTGTTCAAAGCAGCTCTAGCATTCTGTACTTTGCACTGAGATAAGGATCATCATCCAATGGCCTCAATAATACAGATATTAACTGGTCCTGGAACACATGCGCAAAAACCTTGAGCTGTCGGACGATAACAGGCAATTTATTGAGATAAGTGATTTATTCAGAGAAGAGGTTACACCAGCAAAACAGACTCAACTAAATCAAAAAATTTTAAATTAATAAGGGACAGAATTGACAGTAAATGTCAATTCAGCTTTATTTACTGTAAGTACAGTATTGCCAATTCACAACAAATTATTCTTATAATTGTAGTCAGTAAATCAAATACGCGATAATTTAGAGTTAATATAGACATGCTGATTAAGGCAAAATTTCTTTGCATAACTTAGTTGTGATTAAGTCTAAGAAGCAGATATTTGGAGGAGTTCATTATTGAAGTTTAGTTGATATGAGACACATGACCCCCACATGAGGAACCAGACCATTCTCACCATCAAAAGGATATTTTCTGTTGAGGAATAAATTATTTTGGCTTTATTCACATATTTCAGCTAATGATAATTCACTAGTTAAGCAAGTCTCAAACCTCATATCTAATGTAACCATGAAGTATTTGAATTGTTACAGCTACATTTAGCTCTGTGAAGTTATTTGCATGAAGTGGGACAGGATGAACTTCTCATCACTAGTCTGAGACATGTCACCTTTTCCAGGCTAGTCAATTACATTTAGTTACACTGGCTTCCTGCGCTCAAGCTCCGGGCCAATTTGCATAAGAAAATGTCAACGTAATACCTGTTCTGAATTACGCTTTAATGAAGAGAAGAGCAGGGATGGGACGGGACGAGACGGCCTGATTCAGAGGTGCACCGCAGCGCTGGGGCTGATATGACATGAATTCATGCGGCAGAGGTGCAGCGGCTGGTGCGTGCGGTAAGAGGAGCTGCTCCGTAGCCCTGTCAGGAAGGTGAAAGTAGATCATGTGTCACGGAGAGTTAATAAGAAAGGGATTTAAGTGGCTTTCAGTCGGCAGCCTGGACTCTCCCCCTCATCCACCCTCGCCACCAACACTCCAGCCTCTTTAATTAAAAAGCTCTGATTGGGTTCCTCTAACAATCGCTGCAGACATGAAAGCCGAGTGAAAAGAAAGCAGATCCGTCGCTTAGCAAACAATGATTTAAAATAAGAGAATAGACAGCAGAAGTGCGTCGCGGATTGATTTAATGATTAGGCGAGGGTTAAATCCACAAGGAAGAGTGTTCGGTAAAGGATTTCAACACATGACAAGTAGGTGAGGAAGCTTCTTTAGAACAGGCCTCAGGGTTGTGGTTCCTACAGTATTATCCCATTGAGTTCCTGAGGATGGTGCTGAGGAATCAGCACTGATCTGCACTGGATGGACCCATCTGTCCCAATCCGCCACACAAGATGGCGGATCGGGGCTGTGGAAGTCTGTTTGGACCAAGCCAGACCCAAGTGTGGGCCATGAATCCATGAAAACAATTTATTTTAAACCAAACTCAAACACAAAACACTCCTTTAAAACTAGCAACTTGCTGTGAACAAACTGAGAGCTAGCCTTGGCATAAGCGAATAGAGGGCTAGCAGCATGGCATAAATGAACAGAGGGCAAGCAGCATGGCATAATCAAACAAATAGCTACCAACATGGCATGCATGAAAAGGCTAGGGTACGGCATGAGCAAACGTGGCTAAAGCAAACTAGCGAAATGGCGTGAGCAAAACACGGTTAAGGCTTAACATGAACAACAAGGCTACTGCAAGACATCAATCAAAAAGATGGGTGCCTTTGCACGTCTTACATGCTGAGCAACGCGTGACTAACGGAGCCCATCAACAGCCCCAAATGCAGTAACCGACCTGATGTGAGCAGTGGTGAGAGATGAGGTGATAATGACCCAGCACCCAGTGCCGGGCTGCAGGAGTCTTTAAAGGGAGGCAGAGGGGAAGCACAGGTGTGGAGAGTTGGGCTGATTGTGAGGAGTCTACAGAGGGAAAGTGGGGGAGTGGGCGTGGTCCAACGCGGAGGCGTGGCCTGGTGATGGAGAAGGTGTGGTCCAGGGTAAAAACAACAGGGTGGCTGGCTTTAGCCAGGGCCAGCCAGAATCCTGACACCAGACTGATCAGAGTGGGACATATGAGACTTAGATTATGTCGTATAGCTGGCACACAAATATTAGAAATTCAGTTTAATGTCTCACAATTGTAAACTCACTAGAAATAATAAAAGATCTCCACCACCTCCTAATGAAAACGCTGGCATATGAGCTGCTACAGGAAATGCTCTACTCCATCTGCAGGTGTGTAGCTGTGTTTCATTAAACCAAAACAAGTTAATAACTCAGGGAAGCTGCCGAGGTTGAAAAGAAGCACAGATTTGAAGCTGGTTTAAGCTAAAGAAATTTAGATTTTGCATTAACATACACAGAAACCTAAACCTCTCACCTGCTCCTCCACATGAGCAGTGTTTTGTTTTCCTGCGACTGTGCGGCCATTTTTATTCAGAGCCTGTGGGGCTGCGTACACAATGTGACTTTAGATGCAGGTGTGTGCCTGAATTACTCTCACATTTCTCCCTGTAGGTGATTCCAACTTTATCGCTCCCGTTCATTTTTCCTCCTATCTCTGCTATATTTCTGCCGGTTTGCCTTCGTTTCTCCCAGAGGTCTTTTCACTTTTCCTGCTGCTGCTGCTGCTGCCGTTTGAAAAAAAATTCTATCTCTAAAATGTCAATGAAAACAAATGGAAGAAGTCTGGGCAGAGTTTTGTGTTGGGCTAAGTTCAACGTCTCTAACGCAGAGAATTACTTACAATACAAACAAGAGAAAATAACACACACGCACTAATGCACGAGGGACGCAAGTGAGACAAACAATGCCTACAATACATGACACAGGAACAGAAATAACAAATTTAGTCCCTGTACAGTTACACAGATGTTCACTACACATGCTCCCCCCCCGGACAAACACGCACACACACTGCAGCCTAATAAGCGTATGAAGGTAGCTTCATGCTCAGCCCTCCGAGGCAACAGCAGCTGCTTCGCTCTATGATCTTGTCATCTGTACTGAACCCACGTGATGACCTTTGACCTGCCCCCAGGGACAGTTCAACCTCAACCCAGTAGTAGGGTTTCAGGAAGAAAACACAAACAGTAAGTCACGTGCGCGCAGTCGTGTTTTAAACTCTGACCCCCGGGTGCCTACAGTGCGTCCTCGTGCATCCGCGCTAGCAAACATACCACAGCGGCCGCAACACTCAATACCTCGTGAGCATATGTCGGCGTGCGGCCATCGTACGCAGACGCACAGCTGTTCAGGGCGCAGCCTCCAGCGAGACGAGCCTCTGCGCGGCTATCAGAGACGGGGTGATGGCTGCTGAGCACAGACCTGAGGGCTGCATCCGCATTAGCTCTGCTCTTCATGTGCAAAATGATAATTCGCTACCTGCTCGATGATGCGCAGGCTCTGATGGGCAATAATGCGATGTGAAAAATCTGCTACTGTAATATTCAGATGTTCAGTGACACGGGGAAAGTTTCAGCCAAAATAACATTTGAAAGATGTTTAGATTATTAGT
The DNA here is from genome assembly GCF_900634795.4 of Betta splendens. NCBI lineage: Eukaryota > Metazoa > Chordata > Actinopteri > Anabantiformes > Osphronemidae > Betta > Betta splendens. Next base: position 21,118,596 of record NC_040882.2, on the reverse strand, counting down.
ATTCTACAATACACTCCACCATTGGTTTATTGCTGAATGTAGTAAACAAACCTTGAGCAACAAATTGCTTCTAGTGTTTTGTGTTCCCACCGTATTTCCATCAAAGCTCTGCTGAATTGCAGCGATAGCAGGTTGTAAACAGTTTCTATTGACCCCTCTGAAATAGAGCTTTGCTTACAGCTTGATGTGTGGATTATTCAAAATTGTGATATCAGATGTGACATCATTTACATTATTACTACTAAGTTCAGTGACTCCACTCGACTGGATTTCATGAGGTGACCTTGACGGCGCAGGAGGAACAACTGGCCAGACTGCGAACAGCTGCACCCTGACATGGAGGTCTGCATCACCTCCACATCTGCAGCCGCTAAGGGACAAAGGCTTGACTTTTGTATGATTTTAGGATCTATTTGTGAGAGAGAGAGGGAGAGAGCTGGGCTTTTTATAAACAGTGTTATGCTACTGTATAAATCATGAGTGGGTTCTTGTGGAGGGTGAATAAAAGGCATTGGCCTCTAAGAAACTCGTTCTAAGAAATCCCTTCATCTTCCAGGAAGGACGTCTGCTTACGTCTGAGGCTTTATCTCTGAAATCCTCAAAAGCAATCGGAGTTATGAGGCCTGATTTTTTTGCAGCCGTGCCTCTTTGACTGCCCTCCTTCCTCTGCTCAACCCTGACACTTTCGGCTTCTTGCTGAAGCTCAGACCGGAGATATTTTTAAACCCATTTCCTACACTTAGATGGCTGCATCAAGAGGCTGCTGTGTGTATAATCTGCGGAGATGCGCCGTTGAAAGCCCTCAGACCTGTTTTTGAATATGCTTCTTGCTCTTTGTGACGAGGCCCTACATCAGCGAACCGTCTGATGAAGTCAGATAAAACCAAACAAGTGCATTGTGTTTGTTTTGTGTGGTTCAAGTATTTTGTGTTGTGTTCGGTGCTCATGAGTCAATTTCAGTTTGTTAAGGTAACTGTGTGAGATTAGTGAAAATATATCACCAGAACTTTCAAAGTGAGGATCGCTGTGTCATCACGCCCATCTTGCGTTAACGTGTAGTTCGGGAGCGCGTTGTGCGTCGGTGTTTTCCGATAAGCCCTCCAGCTCCTGTATCTACGTCGTAGCTCAACCTGGGCGTCCTGGCGATAAGCGTTGTTTATGACTTCTGTGCTCTACTGTATGAGGTGTCGATGCGTCCGCGCTGCTTCGGGGTGAGTGAAATACTTCGTTTTAAAAAAGCCTCCAGATAAGAAACATCTCAGCTTCTCTCCGTATCGCTGCCTGTTCCTTTATCACTCTCCCCACGGTTTCCCTCCAAGCCCGATTACTTTAATCTGAATTGCACTGACTCTGCCTCCTCCTCTGTGCTGGACCTTTCTCCTCTCCATCAGTTCAGCCTACATCCCTTTATCTGCACAGCAAAGACAGTCAGGGCTGTCTGGCTGCGTTTCCATGGTGCCCCTGAAGCACCCACCCTGGTCCCCAACCTCTTAGAGATACAGAGGAAAGCAGATTCAGAACGACCGCTTGCCTGCGCTGGAGCACGCATGTGTGTGTGTGTGTGTGTGTGTGTGTGTGTGTGTGTGTGTGTGTGTGTGTGTGTGTGTGTGTGGATGAGTGCACCTGGGACTGTGTCTGGATCATTACTTGTCTGCAGGGTAGACTCCCCGCGGACCCACAGATACAGGCTTTATCTCACCATAAATGACCCCCAGGAGAGAGTGATGAGCGAGATGGAAGGAGGGGGAGAACGGGGAGGAGGGTGGAGGTGAGGAAGAACAGAGGAAGTGAGAGGGACTGGATTAGCGGGAACAAAGAATCAGCGAAGACGGAAGGAGAAAATGAAAGAGGCTCCAGACTGATTGAGCGAACAGAATCAACATCAGGCCTTGTACTTATTGATGAAAGCCTTTTAGATTATTTCTTAGCGGCAAGCGCGTTAAGAAAAACCCAGGGAGGAAGAGGAGGCAGGGGCAGAAAACATCAGCACAGCGTTACAATGTTATGTGTGTGTGTGATAATAAAAGCTGGTCACTGCTGGTCACTTCAAACGACGACGGCAGCAGAGCAGAGTGCTTTTCAAGAGGACTTCACCAGGACCGTGTGAAGGCTGATCGAATGGAAGCCAGTCAGACACCATGATCGACGCCACCACTTCCTCCCAGGAGCGAAACCCTGTCAGCGAGCGATGGGAGCTGCTGCTTAGCTGCTGTTTAACCGCCGTCTGAAGCCCCTTTCACACATGTTCAGTCACATGCTGCATGTCAGGCTAAAACCTCAGGAGAGCAGTTTTACAACGTGGGCTTCACTTTCAGGAGAGAATTCATTCTGAACCAAGGCGGAAACGCCGGCTCGACGTTTTTAAACAGCAAAGGCGGCCGCTTCAATTTTCTCCGGGCTTTGTCCAGAAATGAACAATCAATCGTTTTCTACTTATTACCAAGCCCTCGAGTGAGCTGCAGAGCAGAACGCCTCAGCGGGCGCCCAAATAAAAAAGCCATTTGGATCATAAGCACTCCACACTGTGTGTGTACAGGAGGGCCTCACAAACAGCTCCTTTGCATTTATATGGATCCCAGGGAAACTCTTCTTAGCGAATGAATGTGATGTCTGAGGCCGAGTCCTCGCCTCCAGTCGACCTGAGTCCTGACCTGCAGAGTCCATGGCGTCGGCACGCGCTTTGATTTCGCCGCTGTTCCTAATGTAATCGTATGGTTTCACAAAGGCCCATCAGCCTCTGCTTTGCTCTTATGCTCCGCGCCAATTACTCGAGCAGAGCCCAGAGAGCGGCGCGTTCGTTTGGACCGCAGCCCGATTCGTCAGGCGGCGCCGTGTTCTGCTGCAGCGGGAGAGAAAACATGTACCGAACGCTGGCAGGACGCTGCACTTCACAACGACCCCTCGCCACAACTCTCCACTTCATCCCGCTGGAAACGTCTCGACCTCGCGGAGCTTTGAGCACAAAACCAAAGAGGCTGCGAGCGCCGCAATTAAGCGGAGGAGCTGTCACGACTGGGGACAGAAGGAGCATTAAAGCCTCCTCAGCAGCGGAGCCGAACACGCAGCCGCCGGTTTGAAAAGGCTCGGCGGCTTTCATCAGCCACCGCGGTGGAGCCGCGGCAGCGTGGCCTTTGGTGATTAGTGGGAGCAGAATGAAATGCCTGCAGGAGGAGGATGCAGCGCATGCGCCTGCAGACGGGTAAGTGGTTGGTTGATGATCAAAATGCTTTTCACAGAGGGACGCTGGGTAAAATAAAGACGTCTGGCTGTGAACCGTGGGCCTCCAAGCATATCGATCAGCCTTTGGAGCAGGACGTACATCAGTTCTTGTGGCTTCATGTTATTTATTTTCTAGCACATAAGCAACTACGTCTATTCCGTTACCTTTCAAATGTCACTTTCAAGTTTAGCTCAGAGACACCCGGTTTATTCATCCTGCTGCGGGAGTTGGATTACTGACAGTGGACACGCTGGCCTCAATTATTTACCCAGCCAACGTCTTCCGCATGTTTCTTCACCCGGTCGGCCTTCGTCTGATTTGCACCGCTGCTGAGGAACTCTGACCTGACGCCGTCCACCCCGGAGGCGACCCACAGGCCGACGCCGGTGGAGATGAACAGGCCCGAGCTGCAAGAATTACCCGCATGGTGCAACAGCTGAGAGCCAGCAGCAGCGCCGCTGCTTTCACACCCACACGGCTTCGTTCAGCAACAAACACAGGCTAATGCGCCGATAAGCCGCCGCGCAAGCAGCAATAAGCAGGATCAATACATACGAGATCAATGCAGCATCTCTGATAGAGAAAATCCCTCGGAGTAATTAGACGGCACTCGAGGAGCCGCCGTCCTCATTCATATCCAATTATGACTGGGTTAAATGGCCTTTAATGGGCGCCTAGTTTGTTGATTATTGCCCTGTTTATCATTCTGAGAGAAGAGACGTCCCTGGTTAATTCTGGCTGCCTCCGCTGTGATAATTGAGAAATTAAAAAGCAACAAAGCCATAATGTTGTGGTGACGTGTGGAGGAATTAAGGGAAGCAACAGGCAGAGAGGACGTCCACCTCCACCACAGTGTTTCAGCTCCATTATTGTGTTGGAAGTGGAGCTGGGCGCCTCTTGGTTCGCTTTTCCCTCTGCACTGACACTAGACTGCATCAGGCTGCATTGCCTGCGTCAGCTTCAATTGTCAGGATCCGAGAGCCGTGAGCAGCGTCTGTCTGTACTTCAGACGCGCGGCCAGAGAGTCTGAATTATTAACGGAATCAGTGGAACAATAAGCACGCTGTTCCCACAAGTTCCCCCATTCTAAAAATGTCAAAAGCAGATGGGCCGGCTGCCCGTGGTGAAAGAGACGAGCGAGAAATGGGGAGAAACTAATGAGGCAAGATAGAGAATGAATTAAGGAGTTGTGAGAACTTCAAAAATGCAAATGAGCCCCTTGAGGTGAGACGGGAGAGTTAGTGAAATGACTTTAAAGGCGACGTGTGATACTGCGACACATCATGGCATCACTGGAGCTGTGATAGTGATGGAAAAAGGAGCAGGTGGGCCGGCAGAGATTTGGAAGGCCAACCGTCACACAGATGCAAGGCAAACAGAGGGAATGCGTTGAAATCAGAGAAAATGGTTGTGGGAGCGCTGGAGGTCGTCTGGACCAGCGACAGACACCTGTTACCACCACAGGCTCAACAACCAAACAACACGGAACCAGTTCACCAGGATCTGAACCTAAATGTGCCCTTAAAGCACCAGAGTCCGAGCTTGGACCCAGCAACCATGCAGAGCCACCAGGACCGGGCCGCCAGACGGGGCAGAAACAGCAGCGGCCTCCTCTGCATCAAACCCTGATCAGATTTCACACACCAATTGAGCATCTGGACCCAAGGCCCGCGCGCCGTGGTGCCGGTGCTGCAGGCTGCGCAGGCAAAAGGACAGAGTGAACCACACGGAGGCGCGTTGGGATTCCACTGGAACATCACAGCATTTACTTTCCCAAGCTTCCCCTCAGCCAACATACGGTTTACGCTGGTCAGAGTCGGAGCTGTCGCCACTCTGCAGCGAGAGATCTCTGATCAAGCCTGTTTTGATTAATGAGAAATGTCAAAGACCTGTTGAAATGTCACAAAATGTCACGATTGTTCAGGATTTCATTTTTGTCTGAAAAAGGAGTTGGTGATCCGGGATGCAATAATTACAAATGTTATAAATATATAAAATATGTGTCACCAACCAGTAGTCACTCTCGATGTGTTAATTTCAGATTGGATCTCATATCCTTCAATTAGTGCTTTTCAGCATTTTAGAGCCAAAGTGTTTCAAGACAAGGAGGCAGCATTTTTTTCAGATTTCATGATTTGGTTTGTTCACATCTCCTCCCTGAATTAGGAGAGTAGGATGCTATTATTCCCCCCAGTAGACCCAGTTGTTAGCGTGGTTCACGGTGGTTAGTGGACACACAGGGGTCCTCGCGGGTACAGAAGCAGGGTCAGACCTGTGTGTGTGAGGACACAGACAGGTCCAATGGCCTCAGGACGCCTGAATACAAAGCACCAACCTTCAATAACACCCACAAACATTCACGCAGGTAAATATATCAAAGGCCTCAGGCAGCAACAACAAGCCTCAGAGGGCCCGAACGCCTCGTCGTGCAGGAGAAGCAGTCAAAGAAAAGGAATCAAACGCATTAACGTCTGTGTTTATGTAGTTTATCTCCCAGAGTCTACAAAATAAATCAGATCATCCAGCAAAGAAAAGCCTTCTGATATCTTTGGGTTTCCCATAACAATAAATTTTCCAGCTTAAACAAACAAAACTGAGGTTTTGAGGTGAAATCCCATTACTGTTGGAACAAATCAGTGTCAGTCCCAATTTCACTGCTTTCAAAATCCTGCCATTTCTTCTGAAACCCCCCGAGACGCAGCCTGTGTCTAAACCGACCTCTGAAGACAAAGCACCAACGCGCTCCCCATCAGCTGTGTCGAACCCAGACCCTCCAGATGAAGCCCTCCTTTGAGCCAGACGCTGAAAGGCGATATTCGCCTCCGAGGCTCCGGTTTCTGGATTATTTCGTGCGACCGATTCTATAGATAACGTATCGAATGGCCGGTTGTTCCGGACCCGAGTGGCTACGGCCACGCGGAGCAGCCCGGCCTGTTTGATGTGGAGCGAGCCTCGTCTTTCTCTTCGCAGCCGGTTTGTGTTTCCTCTGGGTTCATGGGAAAAAGCACCGTAAACAACACGCCCAAATCTCCGATCGTAGCGGCGATCGGCCTCGTGTCGAGCTTCGGGTGGGAAACTCCAACGAACGGAGGACGGGAGCTTTAAAAAGCGTAAACACGACCTCAGGGGGCGACGGGGCTTTGATTACATTTAAAGCAGTAATCAGTGTTTATACAATGGCTCTAATCTAATGCAGTTTCTCACTTCAATTTACACATTGCGACTTGTAAGTAATAGTTTACTAACATCATTCTGTAGGTGGACTCCCATCTCTATAATATGATCATAGCACTTCTATTGAACGTCGGGTCCATAGGAGTACGTACGGTAATGACTGTAAAGCAGCATCTGGACTGAATCTGATCATCTTATAGCTCGTGGGCCCGTCCAGCGCCAATCGCGCTGAGTGGGCCCACGGCGCTGAATCGCATGCGCCGCAGGGCTGAGCGTGACACTCGATCCGTTATCATTACGCCGGTTCCGTATCGATCGGCGGCCCGTCTGGCTCGCGTCCATGTCGGGGGTTCGCTGGCGAGTCTGGACCATGAGGATTTGTGACGCGGCGGCGATTTGTGTGTCCAGGTCACCTGCCCGCCCTGATATCGCTCCGCTGTTTATCCAGCTTTAGAAACCTGAACCTCCTCCAGGCCGCGGATGCTGCGTGGCCTCTCCTCGCCAGAGGTTTGAGCCCAGCTGACTCGACCCGACCCGCCGTCCTTCACGCCCTCAACAACATGCTGATGTGAGTCTGTCGCTTCGGCCAAAACAGAGTCAACAGCGTCAACACAGATGACCCATTCATTTAGCTTATTGTTCTGGACAAGTTTACTAATGATATAAAAGAGCGTTTTTTCTCATGAAAATCATACTTTATCTGCAGAATGGATTTGGAGGCGAGCAGCAGGGTCATCCAGAGCCCGGACTTTGTCCGTAATCTTCCAGCCCAGACCGCTTTAATCCAGGGTCTGCTGAAACCCGGCAGAGGGACGTCCACGCCGAGGGCAGCAGCCTGGAGCCGGGCCCAAACCCCGAGCAAACGCCCGTCCATCTGTTTGCAGACAGAAGCTGGACTACCAAATTAAAAGCTTTCTAGATGTTTGGTCTCCTGTAACATCATCACAGTCTTCACTCGCTCATTAGTGTCCAGGTGCAGGCCTTCGCTAATGGACAGACTGTGGTCCGGCCGGGGCTGATGGGGAATCAATAGGACTCAGTGATAGAAGAAGGAAGGTATGGAAATTCATCCCAACTTCAAACCCTTTCCATGAACATGCCTCACCTCTAATCTTATTACTGATCTGAAATATTGAAGCGCTGCCTCTTCATCTAAATCAATCTGATCCCATCACAGGGATAAAATGCACCTTTGCACTAATGCATCAAAGTGGCTGAAAGTTGGCCAGTGTTCTGTGTTTGTGTGTGGGTCGCTCACGCCCAGCATCAACCCAACAGGGGCTCAAGAGCGTGTGTGTGCGTGCGTGTGCGTGTGCGCGTGTGTGTGCGCGTGTTGTTGCATCTGGCTGGGGTCAAACCAAAAGGTTTGTTAACATGGAGCATTAATCTCGCTTGGGCTCACATCCACACGTTGCATAAAAAAAGACACACACACACACACACACACACACACACACACACACACACACACACACACACACACACACACACACACACACACACACACATTCCAGTTCACTGTGAGGAGCTCAGATGCCCACCAGTCAATTTTTAATCACAGGCGCTTTAATCACTCCGGCTCCATTAATGCGCATGAAAAAGACCTGCTGATCGTGGCGGCGGAGACAAGCACGGCGAACGCCTGCACCCGAGGGTCGTCCACTCCAAAGACTGGACCTGGTGCTTCCTGCCGTCATGTTGTCTGCTGCCCTAAATCACCATCAGGAGGGTTTTTCCCCTTGTCATGTTTCATTATTCCCAGTAATAATCCCGTCCGACTTGGCCTGGCAGGTTAAATGAAGGTTAAACAACAAGTCAAGGTGAACTAAGTGACTCTGATTCAGCCGGCGTTTGTACGAATCAACCTGACATCTTATACAATAGGAGCGAAGAAACCTCAAGGCTTAACTTCCAATTGTTGTTATTATATTATTTAATTTGACTATTTGATCACGGTTTTAATTATAGAAATGTGCTTATATAATATAAGACATTTTAAGCAGATAAAAGCTTATTTTCACATACTCTAGGGTCAAATCCTCTTGCTCAAGGGCACGCTTGTGTCTGAACGTCTAAACATTCTATTTTAGGGCAACATCTGCAAACAGCCTGACTGGGAAGAATAACGGAGTGAGTGTTACAGCAGTTTTCCTGGGAAGCAGTAAACAGTTGTGTGTTTTTGGCTGAGGGCCTGAGAGCAGTCACGTCCAGGGACGCCGCACGCTGAGCCGTGTATCATCGACTAATACTGTAGAAATAACCCTCTTTCCCCGAGCGTTGCCTTTAACGGGAGGCCTCTGTCCAAAGAGACTCTCATGATGAGGTTCAACGCGGCGACGCAGTTAATCTTCAGCACAACACACTTCATCATATTGACTTTTCCAAAGATGCTTCGTGTGTGTGTGTGTGTGCGTGTGTGTGTGTATGTGTGTGTGTGTGTGTGTGTGTGTGTGTGTGTGTGTGTGTGTTTAGGAGTATATGCGTGTCCTCTCTCTCCTAACCCCCTCTCAGCCTCTATTCTTACTCCCTGCATTGCTATTCTCCAAAGTGAGCGCACATTCATCACTGGGTCTGTTTCGTTCCAGTGGACGTGTCAGAAAAAAAGAACCTTTTCAGGTCTGTGCTTGTAAATGACCTGTCGTAAAACACTTTATTAAGCCAGCTCCCGCCCTCGTCCTAACTGTCCTGGCTGAGAACACGCAGACAGACAGGCTGAAGTCAGGTGGAGGTATTATAGTGACACTTCCCAAGTTCCTGTACGCTCGGTTTGCAAATAATAATATAGAGGTCAGTGTCATTTTTTCACCTCCTAAATGTTTAACTTCTCCTAATGTTTTATTACTTCCCTCTTATTTTGAATGCTCTTTTACCGAGATTTCGTTTTTTGTCATGTGGTTTTTGATTACTGTCACGTGATCTGCCTTTAAACTGAGGTTTACCAGCTCCTCCACGTCGGACTTCGCTCCGTCTCGGTCGACGACGCTCTGTAGGAGTGAGTTTGAAACCCCCGCGATCGGATTTAAGGTCTGTGGGCGTTTTTCTGCCTCCAGTTCTATTACTTACTTGTAGTGGATGGGGCTGTCAGTTCACCGCGTCCTTCTCTAATAACTGGACGCGCCGTCAGAGGAGAGCGGACCTGAATCGGGACCTGCGCATCCTCTGCTGCCGCCTGAGCATCAGTGACGCACGCGTCTCCGGACCACGAGCGCTGCGTCCGTTTCAACTCGTTCCTGTCCAAGCTCCTACTTCCGCTCAGCCGTCGAAGCCGCTAATCTCACCTCTTGTCTTGGTTTAATACATTCTTTAAAAGTTGTTAGGACCCGTTGAGTTCCAGCTGATTCCGGGATCAGGCGTCTCGGACTCCGACTCGCAGCACTTAACGCTCTGCAACGGCTCATAACGGCTCTGGCTCTAATCCGCCTTTTGTTGCTAACAACAACTCACATTCTAACACATTGTCCCACATTATCACATGACCCCATAAAAAACTTTATGGACGCGTGTGCGCCTTTATTATCATCCAGTCAGTCTTTATACGTGTCAAACACGTATAAAGACGCGGACACGTCCAATCAACAGGTGATGGTCCAGGATGACAAACAGACAGTGGGAGAACAGGTGCAGACCGTGTGTGTGTGTGTGTGTGTGTGTGTGTGTGTGTGTGTGTGTGTGTGTGTGTGTGTGTGTGTGTGTGTGTGTGTGTGTGTGCGCTCTGTCAAATGACTACCTGCTTTATTGCGGATGCCTTTGGTCCACATCTGCCCCACGCACAAATAACGGCTGACAAACCTTTATGAAACTACTGCTGGGTGATTTATATACGTAATGTTACATTATTCTGTCTCTGTATCAACGTGTGGCGACTCTCCACTTACAGTGTGTTGTTCGTTTTCGCTTTTTTACCTACTAAACCAAGTCACAGGTTAGAACGTCGGGTTTGGCTGCATTGCTGTATTTCACATTCACACGCCACAAAAACCAAATCATCGCCTCCCTGTGCAGCTGAACGCGCGTGAAGGGCCCTTCTCGAATGAGGGACCTGTCACATCACATCTGCCGGCTCAGCCTCCCCTTACACTGATTTAACAGCTTTTCAAATGACACCTCGCTTCCAGGCTCCCGCCTGCTCCACGCGCGGCCTGGGTCACGGCACCGACACCGTCCGCGGTGGGTTTGTTTGCTGTGGGGACCGGGGCTCGGTGCGGTGCGGCCGGTCGATCCCGGACAGCGTTAATCCCCCACGCATTAAATCCAATAATTAATGTGAGTGGCTGCATATAAAGGCCGGCGCCAGTCAGGACGGATGGACTTCATCTAACTTTCATCCAAACCCAAACCGAGCACCTCCATCTGCCTCGTGGAAACTATCGAGCCCACACTGAGCTATCGGGGTTAGTAGCGCAAACTACACCCAATGAAGCTCCGGATATAAATAGTTTGTCATTAATTGCTGCCCCCCTCTCTCGTCCTCGCGCATCAGTGGGTTCGCGCTGATAATCTCGGAGCAGTTTAATTAATTTGTCGGCAAAGGTGTTCGCGCGCGCTTAATCTGACTGAACAGGACAAATCAATCATCCTGACAAGCCTCGGCACAAACGCGATAAACATTGTTTCTCTTCACTCATCCCCATAATACACAACACGCGCGCGCGCGCGCGCGTAACGCTTGTTAAGACTTAATAAACAACAGAAATCTCCCCGGGAGGTCTCACACCGCGAGATGTGGGCCAGATCAGATTAGATTCGGGGGTCGTGCTGGATGAAATCACTCCGCCGCGCATTCCCACAAAAAGGCACACATGTGGCCGTGGACCGTCACAGCGCCACGGCGAGCGTCACCCGTGCACCCGTGGACCGTCCCCACGCCGCCACGGAGCGGCACGGAGACACAAACAAACACGCGAGCCTTTGTGATAACGCCTCGTGTGCCACGCCAGCCCCGCGTTCTCCTTCACGGCACGCGGGACGTGTCCACCGCTCTGCCGCGGGGATTAAAGACGCCATGTAGGACGGAGATGGGGACATTACACAAGAGTCAACGCGCCGCCGCTCACCTTTGTCATCTCAGAGACGTGACGGTCGTGGCGGTGATTTGTCCTCGTGCACGGGCTCCGCGTCCCGGCCAGCCGGCTGCCTGCCCCCGCTCTCCTCCCCTCTCCTCCTCCTTCTCTTATCGCTTTATTTTTGGCAGAGCCTCCGGTCCTCCTCCTCCTCCTCCGCCTCTGAGCCTACACTCGCTGCTTCGGTGCCGGCGCCGTTCGGTGGTGCCGCTTGGTGCCGTGCACGCGTCGCGGGTCCGTGCAGCAGCCGAGGTGGTGCCCGTCTGTCATCGCAGGCTCCTCGCCACTCAGCTCCTCGCGCGGCTCAACGGCAGACGCTCTCTCTTTTGCCCCCTCTCTCTCTCCCTCTCTCTCTCTCCCCCTCTCGCTCCTCGGTAGCCAATGCGCGTGTTTCGTCTGTGATGCGGGGATGATGGGCCGTCGCTTGGCACGCGGGCACACAACAAGCACATATGGTCCACAGACACGCGCGTGCACATTAACGCGCATGGACAACCTTAACGGAAACTCGCCCATGCGCCAGTAACATTAATTAAACGCAATATATGATAGATGATGGAGTTTAAAACAACTTGTAGCCCCCCCCCTTTAGTGTGAAATCCTCCGACCATGTTAATGAGGGTCATTTGAATTTGAACTGAAACCTGATGACAGGCTCATATGGAAATGAGCAGCAGTCAGGGGCGCATTGTGGGACCCCGGGCTAATGGAGGAGCGGGGCCTCTCTCATGTATTATTCTCAGCCTTCACCAAACAAAGATCATTGTTGGGATAATACATGACACAGGTTATTTTCCCTTCGCTTGTACCACAAGCCCTTTCCTTGGCTGCTGCTGCTGCTGCTGCTGCTGCTGCTGAGTGGGTGAGCGGCAGAGAACAAACAAGCCCCTGTCACCGTCTCAGCGCCTCCTTGCGAGCGTCCCTTTGTCCGTGTCTCGCTAGGTGAGTGACGGCCCGGACGTCACGTCTGAGCACATTCCAGTCCTCTGATTCGGTTCTGGTTCGTTCCTCACCGTGACCTCACTGCGCTTTCCTGCATGCTGGGTCATGACGCACGCAGGTTGAGCAACGATCCGAACTCGTGAGCGATATGATTTAATGAGGTGCTGCGTTGCCGCCTCCACACGGGTCATTATTCATGTAGGAACAGGAGCCCTGACTGATTGGGCCACGCCGTCTCTTCTGCCTATTGATCGTCTCTGTGATGAGCTGTGGAGCTGCTCTGCAGCTTGTTAAACCGTCCCGGCATCAGAATTTATTGCGCTCATTGTTTTAAGCTTATTTGTGGCTCAGCAGCAGTGAATGACGTCTCTGTGCTGAGTGGACAAAATCCGTTTCAGGCGGGAGCTTCCCTCGGTTTAATCTCTTGCATTTCTGAGGCCTGTTGATTCATCGAATGTGTAAAAACATCCGTTTGCATTTGTCACTTTCTAGTCAGCAAATGTTACAGATTAGTTTTTTGCATTGTGAACGTTAAGGACTTGAGGCCTGTGTGCTCCCTGGGCCTCTGGGGGGGGGGGGGTCTCTCTCCTGGACGCCGTCCACACGGACACGCTCGGCTTCATCCTCCATTTGAGCCGTCAGGCTGCAATCAGCAGACGCCGGGAGCTCTCTGGCTGGGCTGCGCCACAACCTCAACCTCCGTGGGGTCCCTTACACCCCTAACAGGCCCCACCGCTGCTCTCGGGAGCTGAATTATTCAGCGCGATGAGGTTATGGTGGGTGTCGCCGGCAAAGCGTGGACAGGGTCATCGGTTTGATTCTCTCTGGAATCAGACGAGCTGTAAAAGGTATGCAGCTCTGTTTGGACACTGAGAAAGAAGCACAGGGGCTGCGACCTCTGGCCATTTTCATGTTTTTACATTAGTCAGTTTTTTTCTACTTTGAGGAGGATGATGCGTTTGTGCAGAGGTGTTTTGCTGCCACTTTACTCCTGTCTTTTCAGTCCATTCTCCCTTCTTTACGAGGGTTAATTAAATTCCAAAGCGAACCCTCTGGAGGACAGAGCGTATTAAAACCAGTCTGGAAGGCAACAGAAGGACGGGGACTCTGGGACGCTGAGTGCTGGACAGAGCAGCAGTGACCACCTGACCAGTGTGACTGTAGGTATTTGATAATAGAACACAGACGTGTTAATGGTTAAGTCCGTTAGATCGTTTTAGGATCCTGTACAAAGTTAAACCTTTAACGAGGCTTATGGCCACAGAAGACAAAGACGTTGCGGTGGGTTTAACTGTAGATATGAGATAAGAGGGGAGCTGAACTGAGCACGCTTGGACCAAGGTTGCTTGATGTAAATTTGATGCCTGTTTATGGGGAGTTGGATTTCTCCAACTCCCCATAAATGTTGTTTGCTTAGTGGTCATGAAACGATTGTTCTTTGATAAAAGTGTCTTTTCCCGTCTGCGTTCTGTTTGTACAGATGAATGTGTGCAATATTTTAAAGGTTAAATGCTGGGAAACACCAACATGGATGTAGATCATTAATTTCCGTGTCTGTTCCTGTTTCGCTCGTCTTCCCTGTCTGTGCTCTGCAGTCCAGCAGCTGCGTGATGATGCTAAATGAAAGATGACTTTGTCTGTTCTGATTGAGCTGAACACATGATTTACATGTGTGACCGGTTTGTCAGGTGTTTGTCCCGAGCTTCTCTCTGCACGATAATGTATCTACTCTCGTCTCTAAACAACTTACAGCCATTTGCGTTGTTTCTTCTGGCTGCATCACCTTCTTGGAAGTTTTTAATAGGAAACACAACCTGCTGCTCGGCGCCAACGGCAGCAGAAGAGCACACATAGTGCCTCATTTAGTGCACATCAAACTCCACTGTTCCAAACAGGCTTGTCAACTCCATCCCCTCCACAGCCACAACCTCCTCTTTGTCAGACTCCTTGTGCAGACTGGTCTCGTTTCTCCAGCTTTGTCTTTTGTGCCTCTTCTTCCTCGTTCCTCCGTCTGCCTTGAATGCTTGCTGCTATTTACTGGCTATGACTCGGCTGTGGACAGTGTAGTGATTGGGTTTCATGCTGTGTGCGCGCTTCTGCACGCATATTTGTGTGCTAATGAAATCCCCCTCCCCTGGGCTCAGGTGTCTCTGCCTCCGCTCCTTTGAACAGAGAGCTCAGTGCTGAGGATCAGCGTAAGGGCAGAGGCTTTAGATCGTTTCCCATGCACCGAATAAATTAATCGCTGCCGCGAGAGTGTGAGTATTGGAGGAAAAAGCAGCACGCACTTAAAAAGCCTGTGAAGCCATTTCGAGATGAGGGCACGCTGGCTCAAATCTCCTCATTCCTGCGGTCATATTACTGAGGTCAAAGGTCAAAGTCAATGAGCCACCACATACAGAAGGAGCTGTGTTCTAGCTGGGCTGCCATCCGGCTTTCTACTGTGTAAAACATCGGCCTCTCTGTGTTGTTCAGTTGTAATGACGGACGTGTTTCTGGATCAACACACATGTTGCGCGAGAGGCAAATTTGTGCCACTTTCTGAACTAATCGAGACAAATTTAAACGGGAGAGGTTCCGATTTAGAAGCTTTTATTTTAGGCTTGTGACCCAGATTTTACGCGACATCAGGGTCCTCCAGTGGTTTATCTGTGGTACAGTATGTATGGACACACACGTTTTAGCTCCATCTGTGAAGCAGTCATCAGCTTAGTGGTTGTCGGCAATATGCAAGCTTTAATCTGCAAATCAACTTTGTGACAATAATCTATAAACATTATCAAATTGGATCGAAGGCTGCCACATACTGGAGGAAGCAATCATCATTACTGCCTGCTGCCACGGAGGAATCAATCACTACAATCATCTGTCTCCTCCTCCTCCCACCTGACTGTGGTAAAAACCATTACGGCTGATTTCTGTTCTGCTTCTATGTTCATATACCTGCAGTGGTACTTGTATTATTATCATAGCAGTAATTTGCTCGTTATATGAATACCTGGAGTTAAATGTGTTTTTCCAGTCTCTTAGCAACCACTGGTTTTGCTCACTTTACAGCAGGTTGTAAATCTGCTTAAAGACATTAGAAACATAGGTGGTACAATGAGATGCAGCTTCCTATGAAATGTCTTGAGTCACATTGTGGGAAGCGATGGACATCCATCAGCAGCTACTTTGTGGCAATATATTTTTTCAGTTGAAGATCCTGAGGTTTCATTATTGTTGGACAGTTTCCTTCCCTTCTGTATGAATAACAGCTCTGTCAACCTGTTATTTGACTCATTTTTCCCTAGAGGGGAAATTCAAATGTGTCAGCAGTGCAGAATAGAAATAAAGGTAGAAGTCTATTTCTGCCACAAGACAAAAAGGAGGAAAAGTTTGACATGTAAAAAAGTTCATTATGATGAGTTATGCGATAAGGTAAATTGTTTGATAAAATAAAACTTGAATTTAGTCAGCATTCAAAATTATTTCTCACAATTTTGATTTACCACTGTAGGTGATTGTTGTTCATTATGAATACAAATTTTAAAATATATCTTATGTTACTGTATAATTATAATACTGCATACAGCTCTACAACCAATGGTGTGTACTAATGCAAATACTGTAAAGTAAAGAGTCTGCACGAGCTGACAGCTTTATTTAAATAGCACATTTTATACAGGAAGGTGATACAAAGCAATTTACATGTATGTAAACTGACATAGTCTACTGCAAAGGCATCGTTAATATAGAGGAAATGAGCCAAAATGTTAAACTAATGATAATAATTATAAACTAGATGATTAATCTCATCTCACATGAAACAAAAACATAATTTTTCCATTGAATTTTCATTTTCTGCAGTTGCGGGACACCGACACCCGGTGGCGGTAACGTGCGGAGCGTCGTCACCGTGACCTCACCAAGATGGCGGCTCCTGGCGGCGGCCACAGTTCCTTGGTTCGCTTCCGTTTCTGAAAAAGTGGGAAGTTTCCTTTTCAAGACACTGTTTTTCGCGCAGGCGGTGACGTGCGGCCACGGAATGGAGTCGCAGAGACCCACCAAGGTTTGAGCGCCTCTGCCTTCGTTTCTTACCTCGTGTCGTGCGTTGTGACAAAGTGACGGCGCGCGTGATTCGGCTGCAGCTCGGGGTTGTGCGGTTACAGGTGTTGGCTGTGTTCTCTCCCTCACAGCTGGAGTTCACGGTGCAGATGACGTGGGAGAGCTGTGCTGATCGGGTCAGAGCTGCTCTGGACGGGAAACCGGGTGAGGGAGCACGAGGAAAGGAGCAGCCCCCGGTGTCTCGTAGTAGCGCGACATTACATATATATCTACCCAGCACAAACATAAAAACACGCACAACCCCACTTCACTGTCTTATTCTTGTGCAAATAAATAAAACTAAACACTGTTAATATTCAGTAGCCTTTTGTTGAGTTGCAGTTTAAATAAGTTTGACATGTACTCAGTTCAGGTGACTGCTCTTTATGCAATTACATATATATATATATATATATATATATATATATATATATATATATATATATATATATATATATATATATATATATATATACACACACACACACACACACACATATATGTATATATATGTTAATTTTCTCCGCTGGGTCCCCTACATTAGCTGCGGCTGATATTAAAATGTTGAAACTCAGGCTAGAAGAAATGAAACTGGCTTTACCTTGTTGGCAGGAGTGAAGTCGGTCAGTGTTGACGTGGGCAAGGAGCAGGTGTTGGTGGAATCCGCTCTGGCCAGTGCAGAGGTTCAGGCTCTGATAGAAAGCACCGGACGCAGGGCTGTGCTGAAGGGCATCGGAGGATCAGAGCGAGGTGAGAAACGACCAGGCGCTTTAGAGTACTGACAAACTTTGTAGTTTTGTGTTTATTAACGTCACTTACTAAATCCTCGTTTTATGTATGTGAAAATGTAGAAATCTGTAAATCCAGGCTAACCAGTCTTACAATGGTGCCGTCATTGACTTCACTGCTGAGCAAAGATTGCAGATAACTGATCCAGTTGACACATACACTAACCAGCCACATAATCACAGACAGCTAAAGGGAATAACATCTTCATCATGGCATCTGTTAGTGGTCAGATATCTCAGCTATCAAATGAATTTCATCCCCCTCTTGATGAATTATATGCATGAAAATGTGCTGGTATGAAGATATGAGCATGTGACAAATGGTGACGACTGAACAACCTGGTCAGAACATGCTCAGAACAGCAGCCCTGTGGGGTGAGGTCATCATCGGCTGTGCTCCTAGGAAGGAACAGCGGTGAACCAGTGATTTATTCTTGCAGACCTGGGGGCAGCAGTGGCCATGATGGCTGGTGTGGGACCAATCCAGGGGGTGGTGCGTTTTTTGCAGCTGTCTGAGGAGCGATGTCTGATTGATGGGACCATCGATGGGCTGCAGCCTGGACCTCACGGCCTCCACGTGCACGCGCTGGGGGACCTCACGCGGGACTGCAGCAGGTAGGGGCACCAGGCGAGATCCTGTTTGATGTGATCCTCACATAAACATAGCATTAAATACACAAGCTGCACTCATGTGAAAGATTCTGTAGGTGCTCTATTATTTAAAGTGGAGTTACCCTGTAAACAATTTAAATCAGTCAGTTCTGTTTGCATTCGGTGTTGATCACCAGAGGGCGTTTAGTGAAGCCTTAAGCTCTTACAAATGTGTTGAATACATAATTCATTTCTTTTGTCTATTAAACATGCACACAGTGTATTAAATACACTTGTCTTATAATGTATTATGTATTTAATCCTATGGCCTCTGCAGCTCATAATGGCTTGGCCACTCCTTAGTTAAGCTTTTAGTAATTTTTTTCTTTTTTTCATCATTTTACTAATGAAAAGTTGAAGCTGTCAGAATGACGCTAATACGACTATATGTTTTATTAATGAGGTCACAGTGGGAGCTGGAGTCGTACTGGAGTATGTTGTGTTTTACGATGTAAAAAATTAATGAGGAAGCCAAAACACAAGAACCCACTGTCATATATTAAATGTGGCCATCATCCGCTCGGAGTCATAATACTATAGGCTTGTGTAAAGGGGTAATGGTCCTTAATAATTCTCGTAGTGCTTCAGAGCTTTAGTGGATTCATAATGTTTTTTTATTGCAGTTGGACACACAACACAGTGCTGAAGATGCTGGGAGTTGTAGATAACCTGCCATCCTATGTGGTTTGGTCTTAAATAAGTTCATAATAACAGTCAGTTATGAATGAATGTTATTGTTTTCCTCATTTTACCAGTTCTTGACACATTTCTATAAAACAACCTGAGTCCTGTTGAGTCCTGCACCATATCTATTGATTTACAGTCAGAAAATCAATATCTTATATTGAGAAATGTAAACACTAACAGATTGATTCAACTTTGACAGGGAAACCAGACACACATCACATCGTTCAGACATCTGATCTCAGTTCATATGTGGCTGTTGCAGTATCTCACTGTAAACATACTGATATAGCAGGTATGCAATGTCTCCATTACAGTTGTGGAGAGCACTACAACCCGCATGGAAGACAACATGGATCCCCAGAGGACTCTGAGCGGGTATAGTAGAGTCTGATTACTGAGCGCTCTGTTAAAGTCGGCATATCAGTAGATTTCATTTATTTATCATTAATTTCCTTAGTGTTGTTTGGTCTGTCTTTTTAATTCTATGGTTGTGTTGTTGATCAGCATGTAGGTGATCTGGGAAATGTTGTTGCTGGACCAGATGGCAGAGCAACATTTAGACTAGAGGACAGCCAACTAAAGGTAAAACGCACGCACACACGCACGCACGCACGCACGCACGCACATACGTAATTCAGGATGTTAACATCCAGTTCTTAAAAAAAAATATCCCAAAGCGGCTTTCAGCTCCATTTCTGCTCCACGTTGCAGGTGTGGGATGTGATTGGCCGGTCCCTAGTGGTAGATGCACAGGAGGACGACCTGGGTCGAGGTGGTCACCCTCTCTCCAAGCACACTGGAAACTCTGGGGAAAGGTGAGTCAGCAACAGTATATGTTAGTATTAATACACTTTTGGAATTTCTTGGCTCCAACTCTGGTAACGTTGGGCCTGTGGTGCATTCTCACATGGCTTCTGGTTTAATTAAGACATAATGCTGTTATTAGGATTCAGAACTCGAATACTTAGAAGTGATTAAAATCTTCGCCAGCAGAAAAGTCTCCTTCGAATGATAACCTGTTTGGACAGAGCTACCAGTAAATGAACCCCATCTTGTTTTCTCCAGGCTGGCCTGTGGCATCATTGCCCGCTCAGCAGGCCTCTTTGAAAATCCCAAACGGATCTGTGCCTGTGACGGGATCACGCTGTGGGAGGAGAGGGACCGGCCCATAGCCGGGCCAGGTCGAAGCAAGGCCAACGCAGAGACACCGGCGGCACACCTCTGAACCTGGGACACCAACACCGGCAGTGCTTTCAATAGAGCAAGCAAAGAAAAAGGAAGAGATTTGGTGATTGCTCCAGAGCTGAAGCGAAAAGGATGGAGGAACACGTTTCCCCACAGCCAAAGAAAAATGGCCTTATTTTCTTGGAAATGATCTCTGATGAAATCAGATGCTCTCAGAGCTGCAGAGAGCATCCTCTGAGGCTTTTAAATGCACTAAAGGAGATCAGTGAAAGTCTCCTCTGATTATCTGAATGTCTGTAGATGCAGGTCTGTGTAAAAGCAGACACTTCTGAATAAGTCAGAACAAATAATATGTATGTGTATTTGTATGATGTGCCCATCCACACAGTCATTCCAGTGGAGGAAGCTTTGAAATGTGCAGTCTGCTGTTAATGTCTTCATGTTTGCTGTTGCTGAAGGCATCACTATTGGGACGTACATGTTTTTTTCATGGAGCGTCTGAATAAGCCTGTTGGATTTCCCTGTAAATGTTCAGCTGGTTTTCTTTTGAGTCTGAGGGTTGTATTAAAGACTGTTGTTTAATCCTTAGCTTTCCTCAAATAGGTTTAATTAGACATATAACGAAGAATAAATGGATATTTTTAAGAAGTTGTAAGTAGAGAGCTGTTGTAAAGTTTTGCACTTGAACTGTCTTCTGCAGCGCGTGTCACGCTTCCTGTGCGCACATAATGAGCTTCCTCACTTGTTGCTCGTCCCTGCGCCTCGGCGCTGGCCTTTTGTCCGTCCAGCGGCTCTAATAAATGAAGCAGACATGTGCTGACGTTGCTTGAGTCATTTGATGAGGGCTTTTGTGAGGGTTCAGCATCCTCCGGGTGCAGCGGCGGCGGCAGCCCCGGCCCTCCCCCTCTGCAGTATGCCCGACGCTCAAACGGAAGCAGGCGCTACCATTTTGAAACACAGCACCGCCTAGGTAAGATGGTAGAGCCTCTTGTTTAATCGCCTTTTCTGCAATATTATTGTGATCAGAGCCGCATGGGAGGTAAGTGAATTAGGCCCTTAAGGTTTAGGCGTTTTCTGAGGGTGTGTTGGCGCTACAAAGGCCATTAGCGGCGTGTAGCAGCGCAGGGATCCGTCGGCGTTGCACTCTATTCATTTCTATGCTGAAAAATAGGATTGTTTGTTGCCACATTGTATCGATCGCCCATCGAGCCGCTCGTTGTAGCGGATATTTAGCGTGTATCGTCCGGACGCGGGGAAATTACATTCCACCGTGTTTTCCTGGCGTTTCCGCTTTGAGACTCGTGTGTTTTTTTTTCTTCGGGCACCTGAGCGAAAAGCAACGAGAAGCATCCCGTGTCGCCATTCACGTTTCTGTTGCCGTAAACACGAGCTCGGCTGCAGCGACCTGCCCGTCTATCTGTGCGTCTTTAACACGTTTTAATCGCCCTTAAATATGCAAAGTGAAAAAATGTGTCGACTCAGCGTCGTGCTGCGTCATCAGAACAGCCGCTTCCCTCGGTTTCTGCCTCAAACGAGCCCAGCGTTAACGCAGCACATGTACTGTATTAGCGCTGGTAACGGCGTGGCGTTCGCCTTGTTCTCCAACGGGTGTAGTGCAGTCGGTGGCAGCTGACCGGGGTGTTAACCAGAAAATAGAAATGTCACGTTGGTAGGTGTCACGTTCCGCCTTGGCCTCGGATTTACTACCAGGCATAAAGGTTATTCAGGAGGAAGACAAGGGAACAGCTCACTCCAGCCCGACCCAAAGCCTGAAAGAAAGGGAGCCAGGCAACTTCAGGGGTCACACAGTCTATATGATTAAGGACTTAGATGTAGACACATATGTTAATAAGGAGGGTCGAATGTTCAGATATGCGTGCGACCTCAAACAGAAACCATAGAAAGCAAATTGAAAAGCAGTGGCGTCGTCTTTCAAGGCAGGAACCTCCACACCGATGTCGTGAAGCGTTGTTCTTATTGTGACTGTAAATATTCCCACCCATTGCGTGAGCGTGACTCAGCCCTGTGGCTGATCACAGCCTCCTCTCCACCGAGTGATGGTCTTCAAACCCTGAGCTCTAACAAATGGAGCGTGTTTACTGGCTGCTCTGGCGTCTCCTGCTCTGAGCGAACTAATCTGAGCTGCTCTGACCTGAGTGGTCGGCTCAGCTTTGCGTTTGGATTTTAAATATTTATCTTGGCACCTTTTTATGATTTCACGCCCTTTAACAATAAAGCTTTTAATATTTGAACCACAAATCATCAGCCGGATTGCTTTGATCTAAATCTGGAGCCTGTTCAACCTGTCTAGGCTCTGGCTAATAAACACAAGTTTGACGCTGAAATGAAACATCTTTGCAGCGCCATGGACAAGAGCCACACAGTGAAGCTCTTTGTGGGCAATCTGGCGTTGGACACCACCCAGGAGGAGCTGTCGGCCATCTTCGAACCCTACGGCCAGGTGGTCAGCTGCAGCGTGCTGCGGCAGTTCGCCTTCATCCACCTGCAGGGCGAGGGCGCTGCGGAGCGCGCCATCCGGGAGCTCAACGGCCGGGAGTTCCGTGGTCGGAACCTGGTGGTGGAGGAGTCGAGGGGGAGGCCTTTGCACTCCACCAAGGTGTTCGTGGGCAACCTGAGTGGGATGTGCACCACAGAAGATCTGCAGCAGTTGTTCCAGACGTTTGGGAAGGTTCTTGAGTGCGACAAGGTCAAAGGTGAGCGAAAAACTTGTGTGTTTTGAATTCCTCCATCTTGTATTAGACTTGATTCCTCTTAATGCAGTGATTGTTACTGATAGATTTGAGTGCCTGCGCATGTTTTACATAAATGAAGAGACAGAGCTTTGTGCTAAACCGGAGCAAAGTTCACAGAGTGCAAACAAGATAAACCTCAATAGCCCTGTTGTAAAGAGATGTAATTAGTGTTTGTGGCAATGCAGCTGTGATCCTAACTGTTGTCCTTGCGCTTAATGACAGCCAGGCATTCCTCCTTTACAGGCTATGCCTTCGTTCACATGGAAAACAAGGAAGACGCACTGCAGGCCATTGAAGCTCTACACGGCACCTCGTTCAAGGGCCGTCCCCTGTCTGTAGAGCTGTCCAAGGTCCAGCCCAGCAAGCAGGCACCGACAGGGAAGATCCCCTGTGTTAACTGTGGAAAACAGGGCCACTATGCAGGAGAATGTCCTGTGGGGAAGCCGTCTCTGGAGCAGTACCAGAGTCAGGCAGCAGTCTTGGCTGCCGCCGCCGCTGCAGCCGCCGGGCTGCCTCTGCAGGTCCAACAGAGCGTGCACAATTCAGTCTACAACACCTCCACGTTCGATCCCACGTACGCAGCTCTTACTGGGATAACCACGGGCACTCGCACTGATGGAAACCCAGTGAACCCAGCTGTCTACGGGGCACTTGCCAGTCAGGTGTACGGTGCCAATGTTGCCAATCAGCTTTATGGAACAGTGGCCAGCCAGGCAGCTCTCTCATCAGGCGCCACCCAAGTGTACAGCTCAATGACCCCCAATATCTACGGCCAGGTGGCGGCGACCCCAGCGGCGGCCGCAGCTGCAGCGGCTGCTGCCTACACAACTCCAGTATACACCCCAGCAGTGGGCAACCCCCCTGTTTATCTAGCTGCCGCCCACGGATTAGAGATGCAAGCAGCAGCGGTAAACCCCGCCTACTCTGTGGCGCCAGCGTTGTACGGCGCCGCCACCCCTGCCTACGCTCATATAAGCGCCATGGGAGCGACGGACCCGACGACGGCCATCTTTGAGGCGGCCAGGCAGGCCCACTACTTCTCCCAGGGCCAGCAGGTTGTGGCTGAGCAGCAGACAGCAGCTGCTGCAGCGGCAGCGGCAAAGTCCGGTGAGAGGGACCGGAGTCCCCTGCGGAGATCGACACCCCTGTTACCGGATCCCGTCTTGAAGCCCTTTGTGTACCAGAGAGCCAAGCCACGCAGGCCCCTGCTCCCGACGCCAGCTGGGCGAGCAGCCGAGGAGGCGGTTGAGGCTGCAGAGGACCCCATGGCAAGGTACAGTAGGACATTTGCTCTATTACTGTCTTGTTGCAAAGTGCCACCTCTAAACCCTCTGCTCTTCCTCCTCTCTCCGCTGTATTTAGGTATTATGCTGAGTACTACCAGCAGCTGCAGCAGTACCACCAGTTCCAGTATGCCTACCCACCACAGAACGCGGTGACCCTCCCTGCCATACCGGGCGTACAGGCCGTGTCGGCCGTACCAGCAGCTGTACCCACGATGAGCGCCCAACCGGTTGCTACGCTGGATGCCCTCAGGCCAGTGGTCCCCACTGCCGCAGCAGTGGCAGCCGCAATGGCTGTGCCCAGGGTGTATGAGCCGCCGTTGCCGCCGCCCACGCGCAAGGAGGCCATCCTCCGCCGCCCCGAACTCTCCCTTCACACACCTGAGCCCCCCTTCCGATAGTCACACACACACCTCTCTGCCCCACCCCACCCCTTTTGCCCCGAACCTGACTCCCCCAACATCCACTTCCACCCCAAACGTGACCACCTTACTGCAGCTGTATGCGTGTGTATGAGAGAATGTGTGTGTTTGTGCGGGGGGCTCGAAGTGTGTGGCGTAGGGTTTGAAACTGGGGGCTTCTTGGTTTTATTAACCTGCTCTGTGAGGGACTTTGGTAACTTTGGTCCTGTTTGCACATGCACAGTGCAGCTATGAGGGAGGCTCTTATCTGTGTTCTGGGCATTCTTTATCCTTTTCTTTTACTTTTTATTGTGCCAGTCCTACACCTGTGCCAGTATTACACTGACCCCGTCAGTTGTGTCACTTGCCTTTACTTTGACAACCATGTTATGATTTTCTAAGGCCAAACCTACAACCATACCTTGTTTTTCTCCTTGGGCCTAGATGATCAGTGAGGGCAGCTAATTTGAAACCTTTTTGCCTTACGTTGAAGTGTTCAGATTTTGATGTGAGCAGATGGGGAGTCAGATGAACACACATCGTGTCCTGGCTGCAGTGCAGTGTGTCCAGCAGAACCAAGGTTGATGTGTTTGGGGTGGGGAGTTCGTCTTGAATGTAGATGTAGATGTGTCTCTGAGTGAGTGAGAGAGAGAGAGATATGTGCGAGCTACTGACCCTGCAGCGCACAAACGAAGCAGCTAAGACTGCACCTTGCAGAAAAACAAAACGTAAAGCACATATAAAATGTACTGTAATGTTTGGATCTCCCCTGGATCGCCATTTGTTTTACCTCTTCCCCTCCTTTGTTTTAACTGGAGTGCTGAAAGACACTGCTTCACCTCTCTCTCTACCTACAGCTGCCTACCTCGCAGATCAGATTTCAGTGTAGATTGTGTTGTATTCTATTTTAATTCCTCACTTCTCACCCAGTCAGCAGTTCATTCTGCTTCTTGGAAAGGTACAGGGTCAGCAGTTTATTGGGAGCTGGATGTTGAAGACAATGACTTTTTATAGATAGTCTTTTTTTTTAATTGTTTGTTTTGTTATGTAGTTTACATGTAATATAAATCAAAAGGGGGGTGTAATGATTGTAACTATGACATAACCCTTTGAGTGACTGCTGCATATATAGATTACCATACATACAGTATGTCCTATTAGGAGTATGAGAATATTTGACAAGCTCAATTACGTGCCTAAGCTTTTGAGTGAAGTGCATTTAATGGAGGCATTGCCCATTTCAAGTGCTTGTGGTATTACTTTTTAATCATTTCAAAGGGGGATAACGTGAGCCCCCTGCAGCTTAGTGTCCAAACTACAAGCTGGCTCACGGACTGAAAATTATGTATTAGATTTGCATTGGTTTGTTTAACAAAAGCCACAATTTGAGCCTCACAGGTTCACAAGTATCTGCTGATGATTTTAAGCAGAAATGACAGTGAAAGCACCAGTGAAGTGAGGCATGGGGCAGTGTCTTCCAGTCGTCCCGACTGTCCTCGACTTTTTTCAAACACCACAAAAACAGACCTGCTTCAGATTTCAATTGCAAAAAAAAGTTTGTTTGTTTTTTTTTTTGTTTTTTTTTTTTGCATCTTGGGTCAGCTTGGCTACGTCAGGATAGTTTGATCAGGATTAAAAACTAGATCTACATATACTCTTTGCACTTATACTTGAATATTTCCTGAGTGGCAAATTCCACCAATCTAGTTCTACAATCAGTAAAATTTTTTGCAAGGACTATTTGACAGCGGTCTGATGCACACACAGACATACTCACTGAGATCACCTGACTGCCTCGCTCTTTGCCCCTTCTCCTCCTCTGGTTTTTAGTAGTTAAGAGACCTTTTGCATCCCACGGTGTAATCGTTCTGTGTTGTATATACAAACACATACCAGTTGCATCCTTTGTAGAAATACGTGGTTTGCGAATATTACTTGTTTGCCATGTTTGAGATCGTATTTTTAGAGAAGCGTTTTAGTTTAGACCTTTTTTTTTTTTTAGAAAAAAACAAATAAAAAAAATCAGCATGCTTTTTTTAAAATATGTATACTATAAATCTTATAATAAAGAATGTGTGGCTGACTACTGTGGTAAAGACAGCAAGGGTTTGGACATTTCCCCTTCTTCTTGTTTATGTTGTTCTTCTCCATTATCTGTTTCTCTTGTGTAAAATGACCACCAGACCCATTTGACTGGGGACCCAAGGGGAGACAGGTGTAGATGCTGGCCCTGCTTTGCTCTCTGTGGTCAGGGTAAGTGCAGGTTGGCGCTCCTTTCTCTCTCCAGCCTCTCAAGCAGTGTTGCAGACCAGCATTTATGTGAAAGCACTTGCTCTCTGCACTTAAACAAATAAATTTCAGTATTGAGTTCTGACAAGGAAGACTTGATATAGTCTTCCTAAAACGGATTTGATGCTGAAAGGACAGTGTGAAATCTCATTGAGAGCTGGGGAGAGGCACACAGATAGAATGGCCTGGGTGCATTTTGATCTGTGGAGCAGTCCTGTTGCTTCTTGGGGTTGATGGGTGTGTGTCTGGTCTGGTCTGGTCTGGTCTCTCCCCGCTGCACCAAATTCTCCCTTTCCGTGTGTCTTTGTGTCCACTCTATCAGACTTGCATGTGTGATGATCTGTAACTTTGCCGCAAAAAAAGGGCCCACGACAGTCCAGCTCTGAACTAACTATCTCAACTGAATTAGGTCACCGTGCCACCTGGAACGGCCACTGTGCAGCCGTGCGTGAATGTGGCGGCGTGAGCCATGGGGACAACTTTTAGTGCGACGCCACCGCAGTGGGAACTTGTTCTCTCTCTCTTCACCACCAAGGTAAATGAAAACAAAACCAAACTTAATGAAAGCACTGACCTCTCCTCTCCCCACCTGCCGCCCCTCCTTTGACTGTGCCTTGACCAAACACTCCTCCCCTCTTCCTCTCCTCTGCCATCACCACCTCCTCTCTCCCCAGTCCGTAGCTCCTTCTCAGCTGCAATGGCAGTGCCACACCTGCAGCCTTGGGCCTCTCCTCATTAGGGGTGGGTGGGTGGGGCTAAGACGTCCTCAACAAACTGAGTCCTGTCATCAGTGTACAAGGCGACTGACTGTGCTGATGTGTCGTGCTGGTCTGATCAAGTGAATAAAGAGTCGCGTGTGTGTGTGAGTGTCGAACAAACGTGAGCATGGATGTTTGAAGAACTGTTGATCGTGTGTTTCATTGAATAGTAAGACTTGGCACATATGGATACACCCCCACCCCTTCCCTGCCCGCTAGTAAACTCCTCTCCACCGCCGTATTCGCCGCCCTCAACACCCCTCCCACTCCCTCCCTCCCTCCCTCCCTCCCTGCCTTACCTTCTTCCTCCCCCATCCAAATGTCCCGCTTCACCTCTCTTCTCCGCCGTTCACGCACACAAACGCTTATTCCGCCGCCACCGCCGTTGCCACCTTGGATCTGGGTTTGTGGCTCTGGCTCGGACTCAACTTCCCAGAACCACCCACCTGACCCAACCTCCCCATCCTCCTTTGTTACCGTAGAGGCCTGGGCTTGCCAATGGACATTGTGTGTGTGGTGGCCCGCCGTCGGACTTAGTAACATGACACAGCAAGACTTCAATGTTGGACAAGCTGCTTTGCTAAAACTGTTGAATGCTGGGTTTGCTCCACACGGCTGTTGGAAGGGATCTTATGTCATGTTCCTCAAAAGAACTTTAGCTTCAGTACATTCAAAATGACAAACCAACCTCCTGCTCTCATTGTGATAAGAGTTATCTGACCTTTGTGTCCCTAACAGCCTGTGTGCCAATCAGAAACATCCTATAAGATGGGCCTAGGTACGAGGCCAGTCTGACCTGTAGATTCTCCCCAATCTCAGGGTTCCTATAGGACTTTTCTGGTACGGCAGCTCTACACTATTCCTTCTATACTGGAATCAGCTGGACTGGCTGGAAATGTGCTCTAACATGTATGTGTTGCTATATGTTAAGATGTGTCCATGTGCTGAAGTAGAGAACTTAACCCTCACACACAATCCCACACTTGTTGGCTTTAAAGGATATGAAATGAGTTGTCCGATATTTGCTCTGACAGCTGCAAGATGGAGTCGAGACAAAGAGGCCGTTGCTTTCTGTCTGCCTAACAAACAGAAGGGACGACGAAGGAGGGAAATGAATAGATGAGTTGAGTACAAGGTGAGTCGGTTGTGGAGGCTGTCCCCTGACCTCACCTTCCTGATCTTGGAGGGGCCTGTTGTCGATTGTTATATTTGTTTAGACTGATCTGGATCGGTTTGTACATGGCATTGAACTGTCACGATAATGCTGCCTAGTCTCTGCACAACATCCTTGTTTATTCCAATGTAGAATTCCAGAACTGATTATAGAAAGTTGACCAAACAGCACCCAGAAACACGGAAAGTCTAATTTCAACATCGTCAAATTTGTGCACATCTGAGGAAAAGCCAGTTTAATGAACTGTGCGGCAGAGCCTCCATGATCAGGGTGCGCAGAGCTCCAGTTTTTATTTTTCTCCCCACTCCCCCTACTCCTTACTGAAGGCTTCTTTAGGCGCTTGCGAATCTGGGCATCCCATGCTTGGGTGAATGCAGCCACGCAGCTCCAACCCCCTGCTCCGAATTCCCAGTCACACTGAACTCGCTGCAGCCTCTTCCCCACTTCCTCACCAACTCTCCTGCCTTCTGTGCTTTGGACAGTTTCTCAGTAATCCAGATGCTCTTTGATAGGATCCAGCAGGTTACATCTGCTTTCTTGCAGCAGGTAACTGCTGAGATGCACAAGTGTGTGTGTGCATTCAGAATGCAGTCTACTTCAGTTAGGTGTTGTGATAAATACGTTTTGAGCACAACCCATATAGACCATATTGCCTTTGAGTTTGCAAGTTGAGATTCATTAATGTCATCAGAACTGTTCTAGTTCTTACAGCACAAATGAAAATCAAATAATAGACTGTACTCATGCTCCTGTCAGTCATTACCTGAGCTCCAGGGGAAGGACATAAAATGAACCCCTGCAGGATAGAATACAGTTCAATCGTTAGAAGGCTAATGTTCAGTTTCACCTGCCTGCATATATTTAACATTGTTAATTCAGCATCATTTTTCGGGTTTTTCTTTATGTTTACAGTGATCAACTGTAAACTTAGCTCAGTAGTAGCACAGTAACGTCTCCAACGGTAACCACAAATAGTCGCACAGTAGTTAAGAAACTTAAAGTAGGTAAATGGACCAAGTCGACTGTAGTTACATTAAAATGCCTGATTAATTATAATACAAGTGATTCTAGTTTCCAAAGACAAGGGTGACAGATTAGTATGCCATCCAAAGAGAATAGCAATGTGGATCTGTTCATTTCAAGGACATTTGTTCCAGCACAAAACTTAATGGGATGGGGGGTAGTTGGTGAATGTTAGATACAATGTTTGCGTCAACATGTTTACTGTGAATGACAAATTCTGATATAAACAAATAATACTGTATGGTTGTGTATGCATATTCACATTTTAATCTGTATTTCTTAAACTGTCTAGGCATTTTTCAGTCTGCATGCAACCATTAATAAAATCAGTTTTATATCAGCCAAGTCTCTGAATGTTTATTGTAAATATTGTTTGATCCTTTATTTTCTTTGATCCTTTACTTTTGGGTGAGGTTTGCAGAAACGACAGAGGTATGGGTTTGTCATTGAGGGTCACTAACAGCAACAGGTGCATTGCACTGTCCATAAAAACATCATGCGCGAGGGAGCGTATAAGTGGCATCTCTCCACACCACTCAGGAGCCCCCTAGACCCGCCCGCTAGAGCCTACCCCGCCTTTTCCACCTTTTTAGGGTCAGAACCCGATACTCAAGCTGTCGGTTCTCATACTTATTGGGGTGCGATCACGTGTGCCACTTTTGACCAGGAAAGGAACACCGGCCAGCAG
The DNA here is from genome assembly GCF_900634795.4 of Betta splendens. Taxonomy (NCBI): domain Eukaryota; kingdom Metazoa; phylum Chordata; class Actinopteri; order Anabantiformes; family Osphronemidae; genus Betta; species Betta splendens. Next base: position 21,088,434 of record NC_040882.2, on the reverse strand, counting down.
GGTCTTCTGGTAGTGGGAGCACCACCTCCGCACAGGCACCTCGCACCCGTGGAGTCTGGTCTCTGCAATCCCCAACTGTCCCTCGAACGAGACCACCCTTCTGAAGGAAGTCCCTGCCCTCACGGCGTCGCGGTCGCTTCTACTGCTGATTAAGTTGTTCTTACTATAAGCTGAGGGGGACCGGCGAAGTCCTGATCGAGGCGGCACGATGACAGCTGTCGAAACCCAAATGACATACAGCAACTCCTACACGATCCAACATGAAGAATCGTACATGACCCAGGAGGAGGACTGGGACAGGGACCTGTTGCTGGACCCTGCCTGGGAGAAGCAGCAGAGGAAGGTACGTTTGGTCCTGCACGCTGGGAGCAGCTACGTTCGTGCCGTCGTGCGTAATTACGCAAAAACTTTACAGAACACGCGGCCAGCAGTTACAATTATTTATATATGTTATAACATTTATACATGACAAATTGGATTGGTTTCGCAATCATTGGCCTCATCCTGATTGTGTAATATTTGAAGCAGCCTAATATGAAACTAGCCATCTGCGCCTTAGCTGTTCTCGCACCTGGCACTTCAGTCCTGCTGGAAGCTGTGTGCGCAGATATTTTAAGCTGTGGAACTTTCTCAGTGTTGCCTTTCAGTTACCCCCCTGGTTGCTTGGCCAAGTCTGTCTAAATATATAACGACCGTCTTCAGCCTACATTTATACTATTCTTTTAAAGTCGTATTAAGCCGTAATGAAGTGCCACATTAAACAGAGACGTTATAAATGACAGCACAGCTGTTTGAGAGCAGAGGAAAGTTTAGTCATTTAATTAAATAAACTGAACGGCTACTTTGGGCTAAACAATAGTTATACATTAATGACCAGGTTAAACTTTACTAGTTGTTGCTGTTTATCTCTAATACATAGACACAATAAAACACAGGAACATACCTTGTAGCCAAACCAAAGCTGTTGCTCCAACAGCCACTAGGAGCTTCATCCGACCACGGCTGAGAAAATTCAGAATATATGACGCCACAATCTGCAACACGTTAGTGGAGATTAAAGAAAACATTTGTGTCAACATAAGTAGCAGCAAAACAGATGAAGTGAGTAGAAAGTATGTTTTAGCCTGTTATTATTAGCCACCCTAAGCTAGCCGGTAGGGGCGGGTGTTGCCTAGGTAACCAGCCGTGACAGGTGCGTTTAACGAGCTGTCCGGCTAAACGCCGTTACAGGTATCATCTGCCGCCGCTGACCTGCGACGGAAACGGCGCCTTTAGAGGTTAATGGAGTTTTCATTTTTACTAAATGTTTACTTAATACAGATACTGAAGGGGATTGGTATACCAGATTATTTTCCTGGTGTAAATCGTTATACACCAATCGTGTAAAAAAACGAATCGTTTTTGTTTAGGTAGCCTAATGCTTGTGGTATGCTATGCCCTGGTCGCCATGTTGAATGGCAGTTTTGTGAAGTAACCACACTCATACTGCGAGTTGTAAAAGATCTATGAATTTCATAACACGGAGAATATATATAATTTATTTTGATAAAATAAAAAGCGTGGTAGTAGAAAAACTATACGAAGACATATGTACATAAAGGCTCCCAATGAATTCAGCTAAAGACCTGGCTGCCATCTGCAGATAGTTAAATGAGGGGTCACAACTTGAAATATAGGTTATAAGCTCTAGTAAGTTGTCCAAATGTGATCAAATTGGTTGCTTTGTATATCCTCATGTAACTGTTTAAATCTCAACACTATAAAAAAGGAGGGAAATTCAGTCATTTAATATTTGAATAACAAGTTAACAATGGTTAAATGAACCCAAAATCCAGTTAATTGTAACCGGGAAAAAGGACCACGTGCAAGAACATGGCATTAAGAGTTGGCATAAAAAAATGAAGATGTGAGTCAAGTGTTTAGGGTTAGAAAAAGCTACTAACAATGCGATAAAACCCAGCATGAGTCTAAAATAACTAAGTTCTGTCAGTACGATACAGAACAACAGCAGTACTTTCGACATGTCTATTTAAATGGCCTTTGCAGTAGGTCTGCAGAATTGTCCCCCACCTATAGAGCCAAGGTACTGTGTCAACGTGAGAGACCTCAACAGATGGTAACAGAGTGAGATGGCAAGACTGGTAGATATACACCACGGGTTGGTTTCTCAGTCCTACAAATAAACCTCTTTCTAAAAATACCTTCTAACTTGCTTCTCTCCTACTTTCTTTGCAACCTGTTTTTAAATTTGTTTTCTTTTTGTCTCTTTCTCTTCTTCCTATCCAGGTTAAACTCTTTCTTTCACTTGTAAGTCTTGGAATAATACTTAGCACCGTTTCTTATTTTTTTCCATTTCTGAGTTTGTACATTCTTTTTTTAATCCTATTTCTAAGACAGTCTTTTCAGTGTAAAATGATATAATGGTCTTTGTGCAGCTAGGCAACCCCCTCTCTTCGGTTTTCCCAGGGAAATAGGTCATCATACTCCATTGCTCTTTGCGGCATGTAAAATCTAGCTTAAGGAGCTGATATCAGCCCATAAATATAGCTTGTGCATCATTTTTCAATGTGGTGATTTGAAAAGGAAACCCTTGCAGCACCTGTTCTCTTTTATACCCTTGAAATTTCAGTGGAAAATCCTGCTCACCACTTGACACACAGTAATAAAGTGTTTGTCAACACACAGTGATGCCGAATCTGATACTAGACATTAGAAATAGTGTGTGCACAGCTTGCTTGTCGTGCCCATTCACATGTTTGAATTGTACATCTTGACACTGGTTTATATTTATCATGAAGCAGCTCATGGTGATTGCTGGTTAAATGATACGTGGCTTAGTCTGGAGGAGAAATGTAATGTAATGGGAGTTGGCAAAAATTAAGTTAGATATTGCATGTGGTGAAAGGTGTCAAATAGGCCACGGAAGGACGGTGTGATGATATTTACATCTTGGAAGATATTTGTTCCTCAAAGCAGCTGTAATCTTGCAAATAAGAAGAGCTAGGTTTTCCATAAAAAGGTCAAATGAAGGCAGATCAACTCTCCAGACTTACTGATGTCATCCTAACCTTAGATGCTGATGATCTAGTGGCCAAAAGATTTTTATCCAACCTTTTGCAGAGGACTAGCTTTTCCAGACCACTTGTAATGCTGAACACAGGCAAACCCACATAAATGCTGGGTTTGTAATAGTTCATAGGTCTATGCTAGTACTCATGGTGTCTCTTTATCTTGTTTACATTATTTGAGCAATAATACATAAACCAAAGACATCACCATGTCATTACTTGAATGAATGAACTGGTCAAAAGAGTGATTTTCAAGGGTAAACATTATCTTCAGTAATGTGATGTTTATCAACTTGATTAATGACCTTTTGTGTGGACAGTCAAAGTAATCCCACTTGTTTTTTTATTTACTCTCATTTTATACCTCTTATACTGAAGCAGCAGTGTAGCAGCTTTCACATTTAGTGAGGCCATACCAAAAGCATGATTGTTCTTAGATGGTGTTGAGGAAGTGGTTCGGATTACAATTGGATATATAAATAACATTGTCTTACTTGGTAATTTTCGTTATATGCTCACAGGGATATGACATTTCTGATAATGTGCTAGACAAGTCTTTGTTTTACCCTATATCTTCTTTGTAATCTTAACTATACTATATTTTTAGATGTATCAGAGATTCAGATCAAATGTTTAAGGAAATTGAAAAACAAGTCTAAAGGGTTAGGATCCAGAGATAATTTGAAAAGATGAAATGGCATGATTTAATTTGTGAGCTGACTGAAGATGGAAAAGGAATATACAACAGGAGAGCTCAGAGGCATCTTGGTAATCATAGGAGTCAATAAATCATGTGTATGAGGAACCTCGGAAAATACTTTGATGCTAATCCCAAGATTCAGCCCCTGGACAAACAGGGGGCATCTTAGATTCCCCTGCCCACGATCCACTCTGTAGTGTCATCTGATCCCTGTTTAGGAACCCTGAGCTGCATTCTGGACCTCTCGTGACATTTTATTCGAAGAGCTAAAATAAGAGATAAGATAAGAAAAACTTTATTAACTCAAGAAAGGTAAACTCAGCTGGTTGCTGGTCAAGACTAGAAATTTGGAGTTTTAACACAAAAGACAAGTCTAAGGTTGTGGATTATGGCTAAACAATGTTAGTATAAATCAGACTACACTGTATTATAGAACTGTACAGATAGCTGGACATAGGTTAATTAATTAACTTTGCCAGAGTTTAGGCTTTAATCCAGATGACCTTTGTAAAAATAATGGGATTAAAGAGTACTGTATGTGTGTTGTGTGATACGTGTAGAGAGTATGGTTAAACATAAGTAGAGAGGTGAGAGAGCTTTCAGTCAGATCAAATAGCAGTTTCTATTCCAGAAGCTGTGTCCATGTAGGGAGGCTTCTATAAACTGCTTTAGTGCAGGCGCAGGAGCCTTGGGAGGCCACAGGCTGAGGAACATTAGTGTATACATGTACATTTTTATTTAATTTATACTTTGCATACTAATTATTATATTATATGTTGTGAGTTAGTAGTGATTTTTGAGAGGAGCTTCTTTAAAGACACTGGATGTTTTTAGGAGACAGAAGATTTCTTGTAGGGTGTTGTAATGGGGAAAGCAGACACATGATACAGCAGCAGTGTCAGAGTCCAGCAGGGGGAAATGGAAATGATGATTGATGGTCTGTGAGAGTAGCCATCTTGATCAGATCAGAGCACTCCTGTGGGTCTGTAAATAGAATAAAAGGTAAGATTAGTTAAAGAAAATTGCTAGGTTGACAGTGGTGTTGCTGAGTTGCATCAATATTCTCCAAAACAAACTAAGATATACTAAAAATATGCCAGCAACAAATAAATATATGTTTAAAATGCTGCTGCTACCGTGTAAGTAGATGTAATCATTGTACAGACTCAGTGTGTGTATTAAAATGGAGTCCTGTGTCTGAGGAAGCAGGTGGTCACAAGCTGCCAAAGCTGTGACCTCAGTAACAAACGACACTCAGAGGATACATAGCAGAACACCTGCACAATGTCACCTCGGCTCGTAATGGTGCCAGACTCAGAATGCTGCATTTACGAGACAAACGGAGCACCAAACGTGTCTTTATGAAAAGTGAACTAAGCTCAGGATGTTAGTTCCAACTGCGAGCTGCTTGCACTAGATATTTATAGATGGTTGGTAGCAGCAGTTACAGTCGTCAGTCTGCTCAGATGATGGGTCTCTTATAATAGGACTGAGGTCATGACGGGATCATTATGTACTTCATAATAGTCTAAAAAGATGCAGTCATAAAGTTCTGTGGGAGCTCCAGTTGCAATAGCAAAATGTGTCTTCATCAACATGAAGGGGTACATTTTTGTGTCTTATACAGTATTTATTTAAGATGAGTGGTTAGATTAGCAACTGTCATGGCAAAACCGTGTTGTTTCAGTATATGACTGTGTGAATTGGCAGACTCTGCCTGCACAGCTTTGCTTCTTATTTCAAGGAAAGCCTGCTAAAATTAGGTCCGACCCGCTGCCTTCACCTCCTGCCCAGCCACACTGCCGTAAAGTCTCCACAATCACTTGCACCAATTTATCTTGTTGGTCGTCAGCCAGCGCCGTGCTCATTAAACAACAAAGGATCTGGCATGCTGCTGCTGCCGCCAACTATGAACCTATACACTCACCTTTAGTCTCCACCATCGATCATGCAGACAGTCAGTTCATCTGTTGACTTCTGTACCAAAAAAAGAGGACAAGGGCTGTAATAGAGTGAATAATGAAGGATGTTGATGCTCTGTGTATGTATGCATATGCAGAGCAAGCAGGAAATCTGTGTTCTTTTTCTTACAAAGTCACAGTGGCAAAAATAATAACTTGACCTTACTGGTTTGTTTTACATATCCTTATACCTTAAAATATGCCAGAAAATGTTAATAGTACTCCAGCAACTTTAATGATAGACAGGACTCATAAATATTCCTCCTATCATGTGCCTTAATGTAATCCATCACCACTAACACACAATATGTAATCAGTTCATAACTTTGTCTGCATGCAACATCCAGATTGAATCATATAAAATAAACAAGATAACGCCTTGTTCACTGGTAGTTTTGTCTAAATATCTGCCAAAGCCTTGTTCGTCCCGCTCAGTTGTCTTTTTAACATAGAATAATTATGACATGCAGATTATGACTCATGTCCACAATGTGTCCCTGTCAGCGTGTGTGTCACTACTGAGAAGTGAACACCTGCAGTTGTGCACACACACAGACAGGCACTGCTGGAGGGTGCTGTTATTTGGTTTCGGCTTGTATTTTGTGCTTGTAGCAGCCTCCTGCACATCAACCTGAGACTGTGTGGCGTGTGAAGCAGCACAATGAAGCCGAACAGGACACAGTGTTTCTCCACACTGAGCCCAAGCAATTAGTATGACGACACAGACAGATGGCTCTGTCAAAACAAGTGATTGACTGAACCAGGTTAGCCATCCGTTCCCTCGGGTCGTTCAGCCGCAGGCACAAAATAAATGGATACCTGGATTGTAGCTAATGCAGTCAGGACTGTATATCTGTGTGGTACAAGCCATTTTGTTAGAGCACTGACTGACCTGTGTGTGTTTGTGCAAGTCCTGCTTGCTTGTCTGCTGTGAATGAAAATCAGATAAATAAGTAGTATTGTAATATTCTGGTGATATCTGATGTGTAAACTAACTAGATGCAGGAATAATACAGAACAAAGCCTCATTTTTAACATTAGCATTGTTCTCACTGTGCTCCCGTTATCACCTGCTCCACCTGTACTTTTGCCAGCTGAAATCCCCTGTGCCTGCAGTAGATCCCACTGGCATCTGGCACATAGATGATGCACCCATACACACAGCCTTTTCCTGGACAAGGGGTCCTAGGCCTTTTATCCTCTAAACACAGATGTAAATCCGTGGGTTTGGACTCAGGCCTTGCGTCGGTGTCCCCGTTTTGAGCAGAGTGCCTGGGATGGGAGCCTGTTAATCTTGCAGAGCGGTGGAAAGCAGGGCTGTAAAATCAAGTTGTCTGCTCGTGCCTTATCTACTAGTAACAAGTAGTTATTTATGAAATGTGGTATTTTTGAGAGTGATGGATTTTTGAAGAATATTATGCCCAGGGTTTCGTACCAGAATCTTTTTTGCAGTTTTAATTTACAGCTAATGATTCTTTTCATTATTTATAATTTTTGACATTTGAGAATTGAGAACCACTAAATGTTTGACTTATAATGCCAAAGATTTGAGAAGAGAAGTCATTTGACTGGATTATACTGATAACTGATATTACTACTCCACTAAAGTTTGGTTAATAGTCTGTTGAATTATTCAAAAGGTGTTTTTTCTTTTCAACCCTCTCTGGCCTCCGGTTTGGAAACCACTGACTCACACAATTAAAGTACAACTAGTATACACTAGGAAGAATTTACATCATATCAACATATCAACATTTTTAACATAGCATTGTTTATTTGTATAAGCACAATATTACTTTGTATTGATTCAACTGTATTTAATAATATACCTGGTATGAGGCTCCTGGGTGATTGCAGAAGCAGTAGAGTAATAACCGTTCAGGTGTTGTAGGGGGGCTAGAGGTGAGTGCATGGGCCAGGACAGTTCAGGCTAACCTAATAGGTGGGTGGGTGGGCGGGAGTCCACAGTTGTATGTCATTTTCACATTTGGGGATGGGGGTCTGGTGTATTTAAAGCTCACAAGGGGAAGAGGAGTTGAGGGGAGGAGAGAGAGGCTGGTGGCTTCTAAATGTCGGCTACAGCTGTTAGGTGTCGTAACTCATCTGCCCTCTGCCTCCACTGTGGTCCTGTCACCTTATCAGCTGTTTAAACCCACTGCAGGATTTAGGACGATTGTTTACTAAAGTCTTCTGACACAAGTAGGTGATTCTTTCAAACCAGTCAGAAATTCAAACCTGAGGATTTTTCTATATTGTTCCTACCACAGCAGTCAGCTGGTCTGTGCTGTTGAAGGGCCTCAGGAATAAAACTAAGGTGTTGTACTAGTAAGAACATACCAACCTGACGTCTGCTTTATAGTCATTGTGCTGTTTTACTGTCCATGTTTTATAGACATCTCCTTTGAGGGTGACAAAGTATTGTATAAGATTCAGGCCTGCTTTTTTAATCAAGGGTCCTTGTGACAAGTGATGCCTATAATTATTCAAGACGTCACATATACGGCCAGCTTTACTGTTTTCATTAGTTGCAGCTGTACTTGTGTATTTTTTTATTACTTGCTCTGGGGTGCCAAGTGTTGTTTATCCACTCCGAGCAGATATGGCTCAAGGGCAACTGTCACCGAGTTTATAACATTTTTTTTAGTGTATTTAGGGTTTTTTTTTGACGTGAGAAATGCAGTATAAGAGTAGAGCGAGTAAAGCTAGATCTCTGCACTGGGGCAGTTTCCATCCATCAGCCCTGATGGATGAGCAAATTATCCCCCTTTCCTCCACTCGGTTATTTGCTGACAGCTTGTTACACTTCTTTCACTTGCAGTCAGTTGCGTGCAGTTCATAATGTCCTAGTCAGATTTTCAGAGTGGACGCTGACAATGGGAAGCTGCATGTCAGCCAATATTTCAAATTAGAATAAAGGGGAAACTGAGAACTTGCAGTGTTGTGCATGAATTTGGAAAAGCTCAAGAAAGTTCCTGATGTCTGACAATGCTCTATTTTAGGCTTTATTATGTAGATGTTGTTACTCTAATGACAGTATTAGCAATCCTCTAACCCTATTGCAATACAGGGGTAATTTTGTGTCTTTGTAAGTACTGACCTGTGGTCTGTTGACACTTGAACTAGAGTTTTATATTATGGGAGAAGGGGGGGACATTCCCTTATTATACAGGTGGTCATACAGGCGGACTGAGAAAGGCGCTGTTTTATTTACATATATATACCACCACTCTATTCTCACCCTCCACGGGTGGTCTCATCCACTTTCCAAGCTCGGGTCCTCTACCAGAGGCCAGGGAGCTTGAGGGTTCTGCGCAGTATCCTTGCTGTTCCTAGGACTGCACTTTTCTGGACTGAGATTTCGGATGTTTTTCCAGGGATCTGTTGTAGCCACTCCTCCAGTTTGGGGGTCCAATCACAGACACCACTGTGGCCTTCACCTTCCAAATATATATGTGTGTGTGTGTGTGTGTGTGTGTGTGTGTGTGTGTGTGTGTGTGTGTGTGTGTGTGTGTGTGTGTGTGTGTGTGTGTGTGTGTGTGTGTGTAGATGGCATCAGATTTTCTATTTGTTAAGACAACAAATAATTTTTATCAGTATGTGTAGTTTAAATTTACATATTTAATTTATTAGTTTGACCAGTACTCACCACAGCAGCTAAAGTAATTTAGCTATATTTACTTTCTTACTAAATTTAAAACATTTCCCTGTCATAAGATATTTATGATTTTGTCCAGATTTGAATCTACATGTCTCCAAGCGCCACAAACACAGTGACCTTTACAAACAAAGGAACACAGTGCACACAATAAGCTGCACATAAAAAACACAGAGTGGCCCGTGATGTGTTAGTGTGCATGTAGATGAAGTGTGAGAGCCAGGAACATGACTGCAGAACAGCTGTGGGACCAAGGTAACTGCAGGAGGCAGGTGTGAATGGAGTGAGCTATGTCAAAACGCATGTGGTCTTCATTTACACCTGCGGTCAGATGTAAATACCTGCCTTACATTATGCCATAATTATAAGACCATGTGATCAATATTAAAATAACATGTACAGAGGTTATTGAACTGTTTATAATAATAATACTTTATGGGCTCACACACAAAAAAAGAGACTCAGCAGCAAAAGAGCTGAAGAGACTGAGTTAAGATGCTTTTCTGTGCTTTGTAAGCACTACGTCAGGCCTTTTATTTAAACTGACTGTATTTGATAGAATGAGGTTATGGGCTTAATCTTTAAAGCTGCAATAAAAGTGTGCTGTCGTACTCTATTATGAGCACACGCTATGATTCTCCGGTATACAATAACATAACATTTATGAAATGGACCGCATTGGGTTTATAATAGAACGTCCGCCCTTTCCACTCCAGCATGTGCCCTTATTGGTCATTGTATTGTTTTTGCACGTTTTTATCTGTATTCTGCAATAATGTGTTGGAGTATGTGGAGTAAATGCATGTGTGGCACCACAGACCCAAGTAAAAACTAAATAATCTCAGTTTATGGCTCCGAGGGCCTGTTGTCAGGCTAATACTGCGTGATATTATGACAATTATCAGAACACTTGTTATAACGAAAATATTGAGATGAATATATTAATAGTTTTTAACCTGTCTTTCGGCTTAAAATGCTGATTAACAAAACCCTAATAGGGTTTATAAGAAACAGAAACTAAATAAGAAACTAAAGTTTAGTTTAGGAATTTTAACATGGCAGTAGTGAAGGACACATTTAGAAAGGATTATGGTAAAACTGCCCTTTGTTCATTCTTCCACCCACCCTTAACGGTTTGCACTGTGCCCAAACGACATGGGGGCTTTTCCTGCAACAGAAGTGAAGTGATGAATACGCGTGTTGCTCGTGGCCTCCCCTCCGAGGCTGGCAGCAGTCACTCCAGGCGGCTCTGTGGTTGCGTCAGCCCAAGCAGCTCACATTATTACAAGCTCCGAGCCTGTTGTGTGCGTTTGTGTGGACACCCGTGTGCATGGGTGTTGCGTGTCAGCTGTATTGAGGGTTGGAGGCCCTGATTTCTCTTGGGGGAGCGTAGTTATGACAGGCATTCAGCTGGACTACCATGACCTCATTTTACAAGAAAGACCTGTAGAACCGTTCCAGCCAAGCTGAGCCAGGCCAGACCGACAGGTGTGGATGGACGGAGGGGAGGGTGGGGGGTGACTTCATGCCGATGGACTCTGTAGACCAGCACAGACTTTGAAACAACCTAGTGGAATGAGATAATAGAGCATTACAGAGGCAGAGGACTAGAAGCAATAGCTGTGATTGTCGCAGGTATGACAGAGGATTGTTTTTATCCCCCTCTGTTAAGCATTTAGGATTTAATGACTTTGGGATTATGCTTTTATCTCCGGTTTAATTACAGCAGGTTGAGCGAATCCTTGATTTCAATTACCACCAGTTCAGCTTGTAACGGCTCTCTTTTGATGCTGGCGAGGTTTCCCTGCGCTCATCTTTCCCACACTTTCTCAAGTTTATTATTTCACATCGCGCCATCCTCTTCGATCCATTCCTTCTCTGCTTCCTCCTGCTTTTTTCTCCATCTTGGACGCTTACACTTCACCTCAGGAATCCTGCCTTCTCAGCTGTCCAGTGGTGTCTCATAGCAACCTGATTTAGCCTCTGCCGGCACCTCCTTCACCCTCTCTCCACCTCCTCCTCCCTAATTTAGCCCCCACCCCTGCCCCCTTCCGCGCCCCTGCTCTTTTGGCCCTCTTCCACCTCCTTTACGCACCTTCTCGTCTCCTGTCCTGCTAAATTTGGTCATGCGTGGCAAAGATGACGAACACCTGCTGAAACCCCGGCTGGTTGGACAGGCGTCCTCCTCTTCTCTTCAGTCCCGTACATCGAATTACACCAGGGCCTGGGCATTCCTGTCGCTCCTCACCTCCCTCCATCACTGCCTCCCTCTGTCTATAAGCGTCTTTCATTGTGAATGGGCTAATGTTTTACAAGCTGCCCAAAGGTACAAAGTGTGCAATAGAAATGCTAGTGAGGATGTTAAGCTACCCGCTGCTGGAAGTCTAAGAAGTATTTAAATCCTGCTAATGTATAAGAAACAGAAGTACTATTTTAAAATAATAAATAAATAAAAACTAAAAGTGCTGCATTTACTACAAGCACTAATATCATTTTGAAGTAGAAGTTGGTTATTTCTAATACATTTAGTTTATAATAAGACAGCTTATGTACATTTTTTATATAAATATAACATCACTTCAAACTAACTGCTGTTGGTTAAATGCATGGAAAGACCTAATGTACAAATGTGCCCTAATTGTTATCATATATGATGCTGCTCATATGGCTTTTGAACGTGTTCTTCTATATTTATCTGACAATGTAGCTATGCTATGTACCTCGAGTATTTGTATTCATACAGTAGGGCCACTTTTGCATAAATACATACATTAAAGATTGTCTGCCAGGGTTTTAGAACATCGTGTCCGTCCTGTTATGTGTTTGCTCAAACCGACTTAAAAGCCCATTGATGTATTTAGTTTGCAAAGAAGCAACTTGCTGCAGAAAAACTGTAGAAAGGTGAATTGACTGAGTGTTTCAGTTCAGTAATCAGTTTTCTTTAATTTAACTCCAGCGTGAAGTGCAGTGACTGCTCCCACGTCTTCCTTCACTAACTCTCCCATCTCCTTCCTGTCAGTCACTGATGTTTCTCTCCTTCCTCCCTCGCTTAGATACAGACTCTGTGTCACTGCCTCTTCTGTCTGTCTTTGGTGCTTTGCTTCTCTGTCCATCCATGTAGCTGTACAGTCACACTAGAGTGCAGATGTCAGCTATACATCCAGAGATGTGAATATACACCCACATACAGTTAATGGACAGACATTTCCACGTCCACACTGTTTAATGTGCTGTGCTCTAATGGAGCGTTTATACTGACACAGAGCACAAACCTGCCTCATTGCTAATTTATACATCTCTCTCTCTCTCTCTCTGTCGCGTTCCTGCTCAGTCTCTCTCGTCACTCCGCCCACGCTATCATCTGTAGTTAGTTATTCAGCTCATGTGCTTATTCTGCTTCAACACCCACACATGCTCCAAACCCCGGTGAAGTTTTGGCTCTGCAGTAACAGCCCTCAAACATACCAACATCCCATACTCACATTTCTAGCTTAACACCAGGAAAGCTCTCTAAATACAGTTCAGTGACTGATTGAATGCCCTGATGGAACCAACTGAATTGTCCTCGTCGCGCACTAACAGCGCCATTAGGCCATTTACCAAACAGACCCAAAGCAAGCACTCGGCCGAGAGCCATTTCCATCACCGTCTGCAGTCGACCCACTGTGCACCGTGACGTGAAAGAGCACTTTGGTTTCTGAGATCTAGCATTCAGCCTTACAAGATGCCGTATAATGTTTCAATACAGCTTACTACAAAATCTACAATATCTATTCATATCAACTGGTTAAGTAAAACTTGTAGATTTATTATTTCAGCACTACACACTTTATAAACATGAGGTGAGGAATATGATGTTATCCGAAGTAAAACAAACTAAAACAGAAGTAAACTAAATATTAATGGAAACCAGAGGTCACCTCCACATTGTTCAGGGCTGTTGAGTCGACAGTGGCTGTCAGACCAATGTCACTGTATGTCTCTGCACTATCACCGTCAGCAGCCAGAGTCATAACAAGAACACAAAGCAAAGAGGACAGCTGACCCTGCTACCAACAGGATGGCTGTGCTGTTTGTTACAGGACTTGTTTTTTTCCTTTTGTGAAGTTGTGATGCCTGCTGTCAGTGTCTGTGAATGTACCTGTCACACAGTCAGTCAGGTGACGGTGTATAACCTTCCCTCTGTCTCTCCCTCTTAGACTTTCACAGCTTGGTGTAACTCCCACTTGAGGAAGGCTGGCACACAGATCGAGAACATTGAGGAGGATTTCAGAAATGGCCTTAAACTCATGCTGCTGCTGGAGGTCATATCAGGTGCATCAACACACACACATACACTGCCCGTGTGCATCCATGATAGGGTGCTGTAGTTAAAACTGGAGCAGATGATCAGACATAACAGGACATATTATCGCAAACATTTCCGCTCAATATGTCTTTTCTTTCAGGCGAGAGGCTGCCCAAACCAGACAAAGGCAAGATGCGTTTCCACAAGATTGCCAACGTGAATAAAGCTCTAGACTTCATCTGCAGCAAGGGGGTCAAGCTGGTGTCTATTGGTGCTGAGGGTGAGAGGCCTGCTTTGACATTGTCCTTGTGTTATATTTACGCTACCTGTTTTTTTTATCATGTATATACCCAGGTGACATGATATTTGCATTTCTTGGACGTAACTCGAGCACCAGATGGCTGCTGAAATTCATAGCTTCGAGAGAATTCAGATGAGTTGGCAGTGACAGGAAAGTAAGAACTACAGATCCAACTGGGAACAAATACCAATAACTGTTTTTAAAAACCATCAAGACTATGCAAAATAATCACTATATATCAAGATACCAAGGAGTAAAATATGTCCTTGATTAAAACCATTTATCACTGGCTTATGGTTCAAACAGGACTTTTAGCAGGTACAGTACAGAAGGATAATGGAGTTACAATAAACATAACATTACTAATCAAACAACAGGGAACTGTTTTACACTGATATGATTTCTACATTAACAGGATTTAAATCATATCAGTCACGCTCAGGATTTGTGGACCCATGAGGTTAAACTGACTACAACCTTTAGGGTAAAAAGTTCAGGCTGTGAGATATCATCAGCACTGCCTTCACACTTCAAACAGTTTCTTCTGGCATAGTGAAAGAGCTGATTTCAGTCGTTTAGTGTCTGCCCGTTGCCTTAATAATAACGTTTGTATGTGTGTGTGGGTGCAGAAATTGTTGATGGCAATGTGAAGATGACCCTTGGTATGATTTGGACCATCATTCTGCGCTTCGCCATCCAAGACATCTCTGTGGAAGGTATGTATACGTGAACCTTCAGCGTATAATTATTAATCTAACATTAACTTAAGTGTTATAATAGTGATATAATACTGAGCTTTATAGTCTAGCATTTACGACTGCAACCTCCAGCATCCCTCCAGCACTGAGGAAAGCCCCGATTTATTATAGAGCCACTTGTCTAGTTGTAATCTGCTTTTTGTTGACTCCTTCTTGTGTAGCAGTGAATACGTCTTAACAAATGTACTGCAGTGAGCTTTGTTTTACGCGAGTGTGCAGCAAATCATATTATATCCCTGAACTTCACCCGTGCCTTATGTCACTTCATACTTCACATTGTCAGGCAGGTCAAGTCACAATAAATCCTTATTTATAAAGCCTCAGACTTTGTTTACCCTGTCCTTCCTCACGCCTCTCACCCTCACCTTCAACTCTTCATCTTTAACTCTGCTTTTATTGCCCCTGCTCTTCAATATCTTCTGTTGTCATATAGCCACTGGCCTTCCGACCTCTCATAACTCGCCTTCTCTCTACTGGTGCAGGAACGTGTCGTCAAACCTGTACCTGCATGTACCTTTTAAAAGGCCTATTGTAAGCAGAGAAACATTGCATGCAGTCAAATTTATCATATTACCCATTTTTGGACATTTGCACTTTTCAACATTTAAAGTTTTCTCTTTACATGATGGCCAATTGGTTAAACAAACCTGTCCCGTCTTCTTCCTGCCATTTTTCATCCTTCTTCTCCCATCATGTCATCATCACCCTCTCATGTTTTACAGAGACCTCTGCTAAGGAGGGTCTGCTGTTGTGGTGCCAGAGGAAGACTGCCCCCTACAGGAACGTCAATGTGCAAAACTTCCACATCAGGTGGGTCTGCAACGCCGAACTGTGGCAGCTGTAGCTAACTGCAACTGCGTTACTCCTACTGCTCCAATCATTGCACTCTATTTTATTTTCATTTTATTTGTGTGGTGTTTTTCTCATCTCTTTTCTCCCTTCTCGCGTCTCAGTTGGAAGGATGGCCTGGCTCTTTGTGCCCTCATCCACAGACATAGACCTGATCTCATTGACTACTCCAAACTGAGAAAGGTGATCTATCTTTCCCTTAGCTACTGTATCACCTCTATCTACTTTGTCATTGTCAATCTTTTTGAAATTGAATCTCTGTATAACTACAGTCTAGTGTATAATTTTGGAGTCTATATATGTATATTTAAAAGTTTAATTTTATACATGACTTTGTAGCTCAGTGGTTCATACAGCATATGAAGTACATATCGAAAATTGACCACACTGCCTTTCAATTTAAAAGGTTAATATAATGTCCAGAGCTATATTTCTTTTTAGCAGACATATATTGCAGAGAACAACTCTTCTTTCAAAAATGTTTTTGACATTTGTTGGAATAAAAAGAACGTAGGAAGGAAATCAGATCCACACACTTGCATCTTGTTCGCCAAAAAATATTGTTTTTTTACCTCACAAATAACTGCCAGGCTGGATAATGCACATCCTTTAGAGGTTTCATGACATTGTGCATGTACAGTAATTTTGTGTGTGCCTGCAGGATGACCCCGTTGGTAACCTGAACACTGCCTTCGAGGTGGCTGAGAAGTTCCTGGACATCCCAAAAATGCTTGATGCTGAAGGTGAAAAAGCGAAACACAGGCAAAACTGTTTGTGGTGCAGACACTCAGAGAACCTGCACGGCAGCAAAAACACATAACAACAGATGGTACAATGAGGAAAGGTCACTTTTACTTGAAGCTGCATTTAGGAAGTAAAAACAGTGTAATGCCCTGTGGTGTCACTGATGGAGCTAACCTTTATTAAGATACCTCCTAAATCAGAAGGTTGTCTCATTTAGGCTGCTGTAGAAAAGTTCATTAGGACATGCAAAAGGTGTAATAATTCTATTACTTATTCTTTTTCCATACTAGGTAATTCTTGAACTACTTCATATTTTCTCTCCCAGATATTGTGAACACACCCAAACCTGATGAGAAGGCTATCATGACCTACGTGTCTTGTTTCTATCATGCCTTTGCTGGTGCTGAACAGGTCAGAAGGAGACTATAATCTTAAGGCTGTTTTGGCTAAAACACCCTATGTTTAAAGATTCTAGAGAAACAGACAAGCCAAATGAGTTAGTGTGAGAACTGGTTATCTGTCCTGCATTGTAAATGTATGATAATGTTATTGCTCTCAGGCTGAGACAGCTGCCAACCGTATCTGCAAGGTGCTGGCCGTCAACCAGGAGAATGAGAAGCTGATGGAGGAGTATGAGAAGCTGGCCAGCGAGGTGAGAAACAACTGCAACCACATTCACCCACTCTCAGTCTGTCCTGCACATGCTCCTCCTGCAACCATACTTTAATGTTCAGTTCAAACCCACTGCTTTCTCCTCATCCTACTTCACATCATGTTGCTTTCACTACGTTCACTACGCTCAAATTTGTAGTATTATGAGAGAAAATACAGTAACAGCTGAAAAGCTCATCACTTTGTTTTACTACTGTACATGGCAGCAGTCGATAATGACACATAGTAATTATTTACCTGTATTTTGTTTGCAGAGTGTCTTTTAACAACAAGGCTGTTTAGGCAGTTTAGCCCAGATAAGCAGCCAGTGCAGCTATTAAGATATAAAGCGGTAGGATTACAAAAACTATATATGTACAATGCCTATCTTAAATCTGTAAATAACACAGGCAGGAAGAAAATAAATCCCTCATCTTCACGTTTTCTCAGTCATCTATTTCTCTGGCGTCTGTAGCTGCTGGAGTGGATCCGCCGCACCATCCCCTGGCTGGAGAACCGCGTGGCTGAGCAGACCATGCGCGCTATGCAGCAGAAACTGGAAGATTTCCGTGACTACCGTCGCGTCCACAAGCCGCCCCGAGTCCAGGAGAAATGTCAGCTGGAGATCAACTTCAACACCCTGCAGACAAAGCTGAGGCTTAGCAACAGGCCTGCCTTCATGCCCTCTGAGGGCAAGATGGTGTCGGTGAGCATGATGAGTTTTTAGCTTAGTGCATTGTTGTTGGTGCAGAGTTGGTGTGGATTATCAGACGCTCAGATCCCTTTAAGTTGTTAAAATCCTTCCTAAGCTTCTGTGATACAACAAAAACAAATCTGTTAGTGGTGGTGGACAAGAATTATCCCTCAATCAGGAGGCAAGGAGAGGTACATATACTGTAGTTCTTTGCACATTGCAGTAATCAAACCTCTTCATCCCTTCCAGGATATTGCCAATGCCTGGAAGGGCCTGGAACAAGTAGAGAAGGGGTATGAAGAGTGGCTGCTGACCGAGATCCGCCGCCTGGAGAGACTCGATCACCTGGCTGAGAAGTTCAAACAGAAGTGTGCCATGCATGAGGCCTGGACTGCAGGTGAGGACACAATGAAGACATTGTGCGAGAAATAGAGACGATTGTCAAATGACATGGTACATGGAGACATTTCCACAGCAGATCAAACGTGTGTGTGTTTTAGGTAAGGAGGACCTGCTGTCCCAGAAGGACTACGAGTCAGCTTCTCTGATGGAGATCAGAGCTCTGATGAGGAAGCACGAAGCCTTTGAGAGTGACCTTGCTGCTCACCAGGACAGAGTGGAGCAGATTGCTGCCATCGCCCAGGAACTAAAGTAAGACATATGAGGAAAGCTGGAAAAAAGCATTTCTGTCCTAAAAATGGACAACATTATGTGGCGAGACATTAAAAGTTGTGATCTAGAGGAGGATAACTTAAGAGGATGCTGGAGTAATTAGAAAAAGTGAAAGTCTGATCTCAGAACGGCTCACGTGGAAGCTGCAGGTGGTACTAAAGAGAAGAAAGTGAGTTTCATGAGTCCTGATGGTCATGATAGGAAAGATACTTATCTCAATGCAGTGGGCTGAAAAGATGCACCATCTATGTGGAAAGCATCGTGGTGTGACAGATAAAAAGATGAAAGGGTGGTTCATGAAAGAGCAGAAACCTCTGATCTTACTATTTCCTTATTCCTCACTACTCCTCTGGGCTTTTTTCCACAGTAAGCATGGAGCTGATCTCTTTGATGCTATATACATTATAATATGAGTGTTTCAGACTGATGGTGCTGAATATGTATGCATGCCACCCATAATTTATCAGTCCAGACTTCAAAAGCAGGTATTTTGTACTAATAAAATTAAATGTTCTCATATGGCTTTCAAATCCTAAATACAGTGTGATGGCATCAAATTTAGTTGTTTGCGGGCAAATGTGACAATTTGGACAAAGGAAATAAGACAGGCACAGGTGTCTGGTTGAATATTTCATCGTGCCTCACTGATTGTTTTGATTGTGGTCTTTTTCAGTGAGCTCGACTATCATGATGCTGCCTCAGTCAACGCCCGCTGCCAGGGCATCTGTGACCAGTGGGATAACCTGGGAACCCTGACCCAGAAGAGGAGGGACTCACTGGAGGTAAGCGGACAGTTTTATATATTAAACATGGTGAGATGCATATGAAATAAACAAGTTCCTTGACAATGTTAAGAAAATGCCCATATAAGATAAATCAAGGTCGATGTTTCCTGCTGTTGCTTAAACACCAGCGCCAGCAGCTCTCTGGATTTACAACAGTAATATAAGTGGCTGCAAGCTGTGCCAAGCGACAAGCTGAAGTAATGGCTTGTGAGTAAACTAAAGTCTTGATTCATGACCATGAATTATATACTGTTCTGGAATGGGGTTTCCTCTTCTTGTTGCTTGTTTCTGCAGGCTTTACATTGATTAAGAAGCATAAGCAGCATCTTAACCTTAGAAGTTCTAGTGTGAGAAGCTACACTGCTGTGTGTGTGTGTGTGTGTGTGTGTGTGTGTGTGTGTGTGTGTGTGTGTGTGTGTGTGTGTGTGTGTGTGTGTGTGTGTGTGTGTGTGTGTGTGTGTGTGTGTGGGAGTCATTTAGAGACAGATCAGAGAGTAGCTCTTTGGAAAGTGCTAAGAGTTTCTAGGGAACAGTGTATAGCGGTGATAAAGACTGCCTTTTTAAAACCACTCTGGATTTCCACTGTCATTAAAATTGTAAATCATCAAGAACATCAAGAACAAGGACACATTTTGAGATCTATTCAAGACAGTAAAATGATTTTTCTGCAGTAAAAATGTGCATTACAGCAGCAGACGACTCACTACCCTTGAGACATACATGTCAATAATCAACTGAGATAGAAATTCATTGCGTATATAGTAAGTAGTTGTGTTTTAGCCACTTTTGCTCAATCCTAATAATGTGGATGTGTCTGTGTTTTTTTGGGCCATTAAGTGTATTGAGACTCATGGGATTCGCTTGGGCAAAGGTTTGATCCACAGCTGTTTTGTGTGTGTTTAGCGTGTGGAGAAGCTATGGGAGACCATTGATCAGCTGTACCTGGAGTTTGCCAAGAGGGCAGCGCCCTTCAACAACTGGATGGACGGAGCAATGGAGGACCTGCAGGACATGTTCATTGTCCACAGCATTGAGGAGATCCAGGTACTGTACCACCCAGCACCATGGAGGCAAACATGGCCATACAAGTATTTCTTCACCTTGTGTTTTCATGTTAGTAAGACCACTGATGAGTATTCTGATCATACACCTTCCTCGTCACCTGCACAGAGTCTGATCACCGCCCACGATCAGTTCAAAGCCACTTTGCCTGAGGCCGACAAGGAGCGCATGGCCACCTTGGGCATCCACAACGAGATCCTGAAGATCGCCCAGACCTACGGCATCAAACTGTCTGGAATCAACCCATACACCAACCTCAGCCCCCAGGACATCAGCACTAAGTGGGACACTGTGAGTCAAACAAACAGTTAAATCATCTCATGCAATATGTAGAGGAGCAGAAAGGACAAATTACAAGTTAGACATCATCCACAAACTAAGCACAGTCAGACCAGAAGCTGTGGGATGAATGTGACCTGGATGAATTAGAACTTTTACAAACATTTAGGCCTTTAAATTTACCTTTAGGATTATGATAACCTCTGCATACTGCATACGGTCACCTGGCTAATAATAAGCATAGTATATACATAGTGACGGGTCAGAAATAGGGCGACACCAATGCTGCTGACTCTGTGATCCTGCACTTATTTTACTTTCCCTGATGCTGCAGGCAGCTTCGGCTTGTTTCCTGTTCAAATAACTAGCTGGGTAATTGCTCACCAGGCTTGAACCAGGCCAGAACTTCTGTATATATGGTCCAGACATATTTTTGTGGCTTCTAAGTTGAGCTAAATGTACAGAGTAAATGTGGGCTTTTAATCCATCCAACATTTATAAAGCTACCTGTGAGGCTGTAAAGGGGTTTACTGTGTAGGTGGAGTTGCAAAAAGACCAGGAACAGTTTGCCTTTTTGTTGCCGTGGTTACACAGTGGTTGCATGTTTTATCTTGCCACTGATGGCGGTCAAATGATTCAGCTTCAGTCTCCAGCTGTGAGGACGCACGAATGCTCTGAATCTGCTGTATGCCCCTGCAGGTGAAGCACCTTGTGCCCCTCAGAGACCAAATGCTTCAGGAGGAGGTGGCCAGACAGCAGGCCAACGAGAGACTGAGGCGCCAGTTTGCTGCCCAGTCCAACATCATTGGACCTTGGATTCAAACCAAGATGGAGGTACAGTGTCCTCGTAATCCAACACCTCACTGTCATGTCAGTAAAGGAAACTCTAAAGTTAGACTGGACCTGACATGATTGTTGCCCTCTAGCCAAAACACAACCGAGTTACATGTTCACAACTGTCTACACATACAGTAACACGGCTGTAAATGAAACACAAAGAAAGGTGAAGTATATGCCTGTATAGAAATCATTCTGTTTGTCCTTGAACACCTGAAGGAGATCAGCCATGTGTCAGTGGACATTGCCGGCTCCCTGGAGGAACAGATGAACAGCCTGAAACAATATGAGCAGAACATCATCAACTATAAATCCAATATCGACAAACTGGAGGGAGACCACCAGCTCATCCAGGAGTCCCTCATCTTCGACAACAAGCACACCAACTACACTATGGAGGTACGTACCACGGACTCCAGTAGAGCCTGACATTTTCCCACAGCTCTCCTTTCCCACCTCTTCTTTTGTTTCGTTGGTGTAAAGTTGCGTTCTCTCCTTTGCTGCAGCATGTCCGTGTGGGCTGGGAGCAGCTGCTCACCACCATCGCCAGAACCATCAACGAGGTGGAGAACCAGATCCTGACCCGCGATGCCAAGGGCATCAGCCAGGAACAGCTCAACGAGTTCAGAGCCTCCTTCAACCACTTCGACAGGGTGAGGCGTTCAAGAACAGGCAGGATTTGTGTAGCTAGTGTATTTGCCAAATCATTTTCTTTTTTTAATGATAATTGAACTTTATTGATCCCATATTGGGCAAATTTGTCTCTCAGTTTTTGTTTTCATGGGTCACACAACACACACATCATTTTTACCCTAAATGATCTGATTAAATGATTAATGCTGTTATTAACTTATAGATCCAATAATGAATTAAGCCATAGAGGATTCTGTCACATTTAGTGTTTGTTTCAGTAATGAACCTAAAATTTCTTATTACTTCCTTTGCAGAAGAGAAACGGTATGATGGACCCAGACGACTTCCGTGCCTGCCTCATCTCCATGGGTTACGATCTGGTTCGTTCAGTTTACTGAAGATACTAAAATGTTTACCTATTAGGCCTTAGGGTATTTTAGTATTATAATAGAAATAATACATGCCTCTCTAACAGGGTGAAGTTGAGTTTGCTCGTATCATGACCCTGGTGGACCCCAACAACACGGGCGTTGTGACCTTCCAGGCCTTCATTGACTTCATGACCCGTGAGACCGCTGAGACAGACACTGCAGAACAAGTAATGGCTTCCTTCAAGATTCTGGCCTCAGACAAGGTGAGGACACGAAGCAGCCCATTACACTCGACAGCATATATATATATATATACACAACATCCTGGTTGCCATGTACTCAGATGTCAGCATTGTTCAAAGGGAAAGCATAAGGAAAAATTTAAGGTTAAGTTTTTAGTTGCTGTGAAAACAGTGATTTAAAGTTGAGGAGTTTAAACACAAAGTACGTAGGCAGTGTGAAAATGCCAGAAGGTTTGGTCCGAAAATCATCATCATGAATCACACATCGCTCCGATTTCTCCAGAATTACATCACAGTGGAGGAGCTGCGCAGGGAGCTGCCGCCCGAGCAGGCCGAGTACTGCATCAGCCGCATGACCAGGTTCATCGGACCCAACAGCCCCTCCGATGCCCTGGACTACATCTCCTTCTCCAGTGCTCTGTACGGAGAGAGCGACTTATAAACGCAGCCCCTCTCACTTCACCCCTTCTCCCCCCTATTTCTCCTATTTGGAGAGAGCAATTTAAACCCTTCCTCATGCTTAGTTCTTAAACTTTAACTCCTTCAATTCTTAACTATCTGCCCTTCCAACCCCCATCAACACTGCCTAGACGAGGCGAGAGCAGGAGACTGGGCTCAAATCTTACAAACTACTGTAGCATTAGACTCACTTAAGTGCCTTTAAAAACCAGAAGTGGGCCAGGTATTGCACTGAACTTATGTAAGCATACATATAACATACCTGCCGATGTTAAACCGAAGGAACTGATAAGGGGGAATGAAAGAAGTTTAAACAGCTCCGGATTTGAGCAAAGCCTCCTGCTCTTCTCTCTCCACATGACATTTTTTGTAGAAGGGTTATTAAACGTGATATAAAAACCGGTTGGTCAGTTGGCTTGGTTGTTTGTGTATTTATGCAGATGTGTGCTGTGTTGAAGTTTAGAAATGCTGTCTTTGTCAGACTGTCCTCCCATTTGCCCTTAATCTCAGCCAGCAGCAGCTGTAGAAGAGAAGCCAGTCAAACACTGAGAATATATACACTCCAGCACTGTGAAGCCTGGAACTTCAAATTGAACCCAGAAATCTTAAAAATCTAAGACACTCAGGAACACACGGAGGATGAATGAGAGCACCTACACTGAAGTGACGAATATTAAGGCGAAGACAGCAACTCGAGCAAAGCACTGTGGGTAAATTTAGACAAAGAGCCTGTGGCTTGATGTGGACTCGAATGAAGACAGAAGAATGAACTGTTATGGCTGGAAAGAACGACAGACACGCACCTCCCTCTGGCCACTGTGCATTTAAGTGAAACAGGCAGAGAGGGAGGGGTGGAGCAGTGAGAGGACAGGGCTTCAGGAAAGTTAAGAAGAATCGCTTGTGGACGTGGGACCACAGCAGGCCTATGTCAGTGAGGAGGCAGGGTTCTGGTCCCATTCTTAGACGACAGGTCAGTTGACTTGACGTAACCGTCATCCGTGCTTCATTCGCCTCCTCCCCTCATCATCCTTATCTCATTCTGTCCATCACCCCTGATGCCACAAAAAGGCACTTTACACATTTACATTTTAAGAACCACAACTTGGAATAAAAGGAAATTATATTACTAAACAGCAGTTTGTGTTTTTATTATATGTGATAAACAAGTACATGTAATAAAGCTGCCCAAGCACCGCTGGGAATGAGTGTGAATGCCTGGAAAACTATTCAGTGGATGAGACGTTGAGGTTTGAGTGGTTTTCTGAGCTGCTCAGTCTGTTCACCTATACGCCCAGGTCACATGTCAGGGTCATTGATGGGGTCCCAGCACAGGTGGGCAGGGAAGTCCACGCCTCTCTCCTGGGCGTAGCGTCGCCAGCGCTCCTCCTCATCAAGGTGCGTCACATACCTGCAACCCAGCTTGTGCTCAAATTCCCTGAGGTCACACCAGAGCTGGAAGTCCTGCAGGACGAGGAGAAGGGGGGATGAAGACGGGCTACAGCGTTCAAAGATGGGTGCAGATGCAAAATGCTTCACTAGACTTTACCAAGATTAAAAACAATGTGGAACAAGCTAATTGAAAGAAGACCTTATTTTGTTTTTTATTAATAAGCTTACACGCTACATTAAGACTGAAACGAGCTCACACTGGCTGATGAATAACAATCAGAACGCTGGTCTCTGACCTGCAGCCAGGGGTGTCCCAGGGCTTTGCCCACGCTGAACCTCCTCCTCACCGACACCTGCAGCAGGTTGTTGATAAGACTCACAGCTGGAGAGAGAGAGAGAGAGTAGCTTTAAAAGTGGTCTCCTGGAGCCCCCGGTGGCCAACCGGAGCATGTGCGGGGGGCAAACTCGGGCTTTGCAGCTGTTATTCATGTCCCAGCCACAGAACATCTGGACTTGAGTGGGGACCCCACAGGTTTGTGGGAAGGCATCCGTACCCTCCAGGGAGATGGAGGCCCAGGGCTGCCGAGGGTACATGAAGGCAGCGTTTGTGATCTGCTGCTTGATGTCCTCGTCCTCGTTGAAGGGGAACGTGCCGCTCAGGCTCACGTACATGATGACGCCCACCGACCACATGTCCAGGGAGCGGTTGTAGCCGCAGCTGCTGATCACCTCGGGCGCCAGGTAGGCAGGCGTCCCGACGACTGAGCGCCGGAACGACTTCTCACCAATGATCCGGGCGAAGCCGAAGTCGCACAGCTTCACCTGCAGAAGGAGTTACTGTAAATAAATGAGAACAGCTGCACCACAGAAGAAGAATGAGGCTGTGGACAATACAGACCTGAGGGAAGGGGTCTGCTGAGGCCAGAAGGACATTCTCAGGTTTCAGGTCACAGTGAGCGATGTGCTTGACGTGCAGATACCGGAGAGCTTCTAGGATCTGCATCAGACACACACAGCATTGATAAGAGACAATGAAGAAGAGTTCAGGCTTTAGTTACTAAGGACGTTTCTCCAAAGCAATCATGGCTGTTGAGTCCTTGAAAGATAATCTTGGTGGGCTGACTTGTCTAAATATCTCATTTCTCTATGGTATCACTGGGACCTGGTCTTGTACCTGTGTGACCAGGAAGCGAGTGTTGCGTTCAGGGAGCCGGCCTTTATCACTGGACAGAATCATCTCCAGCATGTCTCCGTGGAGCTTCTCCATGACGACGAAGAGGTGCTCCACGGTCTCGAACATCTCCTCCAGCAGGACCACGCCGGGGTGGGACAGGCTCTGGTCGGGCACAGGAGCAGGCTAGAAGAACGCCGTGGTACATGGAGGCTGTGGGAGCGAACACAAAGCCAACGTACCTGCAGGATGGAAACCTCATTCCTCAGCGCTCGCTCCTCTTTGGTGGGGAAGCGCGTCTTGTCAATGACTTTGACCGCAACGGCTCGACCCGACTTCCTGTGAGTACCTTAGAAACAGAAGATGCCTCAGTGAGACTGACCACCACTGTGTCCAGCTCAGCAGAGCACACAGAAGCATCTGCCTCTGGCACCGCTGGAGCCACGGCTTCTGGACTCACCTCTGTACACTACGCCAAACTGTCCCGAACCCAGAACATCATCTGTGAAGATCTGATACACGGAGCTGATGTCCTGAAACAAAAGAAAGCACCAACTGTAATACGCGTCTAATACGCGAGGTCAGACGATCAGCTGAACAGACTCTGATCCTCACCGTGCTGTCACTCAGTGAATGTGCATCTGTAAACAGAAAAGGAGGAAAGAAAAAAAATGAAAAACTCATTTAACAAAGTTTACTTGCTACACTGATGCATTCCTCTCATGCCTTACTGTATGTTTTTACACATCTCACCCTGGCTCTCCTCGCTGTGGCCTCCGCTGCCCTGCACCGGCATCAGGGCCTGACGGACGGCGCTCTCCCACTCCGCTGCGTCCTCCCCGGCCACGCAGTACACCAGCACGGCCGTCACCATCTCAAACCAGTGGGCCTTGTTGCCTGGCAACGTGGATACGGAGAGCTGGCCGGAGCCTCGGACCTCCAGCACCTCAGACAGAGGGATCTCCTGCAGCGGGACGGAGGGAGGGGGCGGTTGATGATGGTCGCATTAAAGCGCACTGTGTTGGTGACGCGGTTGATGCTCGTACCTTGTAGTACTTCATGCTGCTCTCGTTCTGGTACAGAGTGATAGTCTTCCCGTCCAACATCCAGTAATGACGTTTCCTCTGAGGGAAAAGAAGTCAGAAACAACTCATGAGTCATTGTTTTTGTATAAATTGGACGATTTATAGAAAGAGGAAAAAAGTTTACAACCTGATTGGCAGTTACACAAAAACACATGGAATAACATGCGGTTCTGTATCTGAATGAACACGTATTCTATAGAACTGCATCCATGTGATGGATGATGATCTGGATTCACACAGTAAGAACCGGTGCTGACGTGTGGGTGTGTCTCACCAGCGCGTCACTGTCGGTGTGGTGCAGCAGCCATCCTTCTCTCAGGACGGCGCCCGCTCGCCTCTTAGTGTGATGCACCGACTGAACGAGCCTCATCAGGGGGATGTAGCTGCTGAAACACGGGCTGACGGAGCAGCACGGGACAAACGGCAACAGGTGAACAAGGAGGAGACGCGGCGCCACCGCAGTTTGCAAAGCGAGGCGTTAAGTGGTCAGTGCCTGCAGGGGGCACTGCGGGATAAGAGTGTGGTGGTTTAAGGCGCGATGATGTCACCACAACAAACCAACGAGCCTCTGACCTCATTGGCTCCCGCACCGGCTCCTCGTCCTTGCTCTGGACCAGCAGCTCCTCGTCCGTGGTCATCTCGTCATCAGAGGTGTCTAGTGTTGATGTGCTGGTGAGCTCTGAGTCGTTGTCCTGGTCGTCTGGTGGGCAGCTGTGACGCGCTGACGGGGATTCTGGGAACACGACATTATGGGCTGGATAAAAATAAAGCCTGTGACTCCTCTCATAGCAACGAAGTCATCACAATGACCTAACTTCTCTGATTCATCGGAAACAGCTGGTGTCCTTATTATCTCATCACTTCTTTTTACTAAAGTAAAATATCAAATTTTAAAGGTAAACCACTGTTCATTGTAATAAATATTTGATTATAACAGTGGAGCACGCTGCAGGATGCTAAATAATGAAGTTATCTGTTCTCTGCTCTAATCTCATATCTCATCATGCGTCACACATTTTCCTGAGACCTTATGCTCTATTCGTCATCTCTACATGCGGCTGTTCTGGGAATTTAAGGTCCCACCAAGTTCTGAACCCATTACATACTTTGGCTGAGTGCATCAGCCGTGAGCCATCACAGCGTTATGAGACTTTTCCAGAGAATGGAAGTTACATTACGGAGTATTAGCGTCTCAGCTCACCTTCCCCGTTGACGCCTCTCCTCTCTCCTGGACAGTCTCTGGGGACGAGAGGCTCGCAGCGGCGATGGCAGTTAAACCTGCAGTCTGGGAGGACGAGGAGGCAACGCCTCACATGAATAAAGCACAGTGCATGTTCTCCAGGAGTTGCTGCAGTAATTTCACCACATTTTAGCACCTCATCATCATCTGTGCACCATCTGCTGAACAGGAACATGGCTGTGCTGATATAATGACTAATGAATGAAATGTCCTGGACACACTGTTCACTTGGACATGTTTAATAGTGTCCCTGCACACAATGTCCTTTCTTCATCCATTTCTCAGCGCTGGTCTCACCTGAGCATTGCAGCCCCTGTCTGAACAGGCCCTTCAGCAGCCGGTGGCAGTGCTGGCACACGGTGGGCTTGGTGTAGCTGTGGATGTGGAAGGTGTGAGGCACCTGAGGCTGGCTCCTGGCGCCCAGCCACACCGGAGGCTCCGCCCAGGACGGAGGCCTGGACGAGGGCTTGGACATGCTGATCTGCTCGGGGCCAGATGTCAGATTCATGTTTAGCACAGGTCTGCGTGAAAGGCTGAGAACGGGCCTACGCTGGTGACCTCACCTCCTCCAGGCTGCCTCCCGCCTGGTTGGACAGCGAGTGCGTGCGAGGTCGTCTTGGGGGGAACAGGGAGAAGCTGGTGCTGACCTGCCGCCGCGCTCGGCTGCAGTCATTAGGCAACTGGAGGGCACAGCGCTTATGGAAGTCCAAGCCGCAACCTGGGGAGAGGTGGGGCAGAGGCTTGATACGCTGGACGCCGCCGAGCTACGGCTGAGCCGGCGGGGGGGGGGGGCGCCTACCGTCACACTTCAGCCCCTGTCGAACGAGGCCCCACAGCATCTCTCCACAGTGGTGACAGAAGGTGGGAGTCCGGTACGACTGCACCACCAGAGAGTGTGGCCGGATCCGCACCTTTGTGACGGTGGCCGATCCTGAGTCGGAACAGAGAAGCTTTAATAGTGTTACAATAACTATATTTGTGTACCATATAATTCAATTCTGCCTGAATTTCTGTCACATTCACAGTTACATTGATGACAGAGAGGACCCAGTGGATCTGGAGACCCAGTGACCTCTGACCTGCGATGATGACCTCGATGAGGTCTCCGTCCTGCAGCTGGTCGTGGTCCAACAGGCGCTGCAGCAGCTGCTCGGAGGACGGCTGGTGTCTGAACAGCAGAACCTTCTCCCCGACACCCACCACGTTGCAGTCCGGAGCCTGAGCACAGACACAGGCCTGTCAGACCTCATCCAACACACTGGCTAAATATAAAACACGGTGAAGCTGCATCACTTCCAGTAGATGAAGCTGACAAACCTTCAATATTAATAGAAAAACGAGCTGCGTGGAAACCCCCACCCCGACACCATTATCTATTGAGTTTGGTTCACTGTGACTTCTCTGACTATAAGCGTTCTTTCCAACAAAGCACAAAAGAGCCTCAAGATGAACTGTATGAAAAAACTTTGTAGTTTAAAGTCTCTATTTTGACTGGAAAACACAAGAAACAATTACAGGAACAAAAACAATAAAAGACTTCAGAGAAATCAAATGATTCGTAAATAATCTACCGCCGATCTGAAAACATGTCCTAGTTACACCACAAAAAGGAAACAATGATGACAATGACAAGACGAAGGGCACATGTCTGAACATGGAAGAGCTGAATGTGCTGGGATGAGCCGCAGTCGTCATACATCGTGTCCTCATTGTTGACTGGTGAGTGAGGACGACGGAGGAGGACGCTTGATCTGGGCCCTGGTCAATAAGCAGCAGTGTGGGAGTGAATGAGTGGAGGATCAGCAAGCAGACGTCTGCTCTCGAGCCTGTGGGCCTGAGGTGAAGGAGCGCCTGCGTGAGCGCCGGAGGCGCCGGGCGTGAGGCTGCGGTCGGAAACTTTTCTGTGCTGCTGGCGACCAGAGAGAAGCAGAGGCAGCGTTACGGCCACAGAAACACCTGCGCTTCATCAGCTGCTCTTCAACCTCAACTATAGTCTCAGGGCATCGATAAACCGCCGACGGTGGAGCTGGAAGTCAAACAACTACTTAGTTCTTTGAATTAACTAAGTCTGATTGCTACACAAACTAAACGTAACCTGCTTTAACAGCACACACAGCACATTACGAGTTTGTGTGTAGTGAGCATCCGCTGCAGACAAAACCACCACAACATCCTCCAGCAGACAATGCAGACACTCCCACACTCCACACAGGCCCCACGAGAGCACGCGCTGACCTTTCAAAGTATTTTCCAGGAGGAACTGTGTCAAACGGTTTGGAGGTTTCCACGCGCAGGCTGAGCAGCTACGGGCCTGTTTGTAGCAGCCTGCGCTGAGAAAGGGGCGGCGGGCTCCACCCGGCCGCACCCGGAGCATGTGAACAGCAAACACACCTCAGCTGCAGCTCCGGTGGCGGAGCCCCGCCGTCACGCTCACCTTGCGCTCGATGATGTCGGCCGCCAGCCTTTTCGCATGGCGGTAGGTGAGGTTGCCGGCGGAGACTTGCACCACCTCCCTGAACAGGCCGAGCTGGAACTGGACCAGGGCCGATGCCGTGGGACTGGTGGGACTGGTGGGACTGGAGGGAGGAGCTGCGCACATGGAGATGGAGCCTGTCGGGAAATGACACAGAATGAATGAGGTCCTGACAAAAAGCTGCAGAAGTTTAATCTTATGCCTGAGTCTAAACAGAATGTAACCCACTTCTTTACTCAGCAGCAGTTGAGGGTTTCAGTTCTGTACCAGCAGTTAATAATGAACACAGTGCAACTTTAAAATAGCCCATAACCGTGAGAAACACTGAAACGCTCAGAGCACATGAATAAAACAGCTTCATGCTTCATATATCACTGAGCTGAAAACAAAGATTTCCTGCTACTACTGCAAATGAATCATATAATGTTAGTCTTACTGTCTAATCCCGGGTCATTCAGCCGATCAGCACCTCGAAGGCAGAACTCTCAATGGCGACAGCTGATCTGCCACTTCTTCACATCAGCTCTGGTGGGTCTGGTTTCCTGTGTGGGGCTCGGCTGTCAGGAGACAGGAAGTTACAGAGACATCATCTGTGTGAAGTCACTGCGATGGCGCAGCCTCTAGTTAACACCTTCACACCGAGCTGCGAAAAACACACGCGACGGTCAAGCTTTCTGTGAATGCTCAGCCTCAGCACACAAAACACTGAGTCCGCTGGAAAAGTGGCGTTGGAATTTATTGAACCTTGGATAAAACACACATTTAGGTTGGCCTCTTCACAGTCACATCCTTCATCTGATGAAGCTGAAACTACCCCCCCACGAACAATCAACAGCTCCTGCCCACAACAGCAGAGAAACACGAGTCTAATGTTTCCTCCAGCAACACAGATTTCAGAAACACGTCATCTAGTCATTTCTGAGCCAAATATGATATTCATACAGTGGCAGGCTGAATGAATGAGTGCTGCGACGTGGATAGTGACACTTTCTACACCACTGTGTGTTAAGATCCTGTGTGGTTAAATGGTTGTCTTTGGGTGACACATACACATGGAGGCTCTGTACATTATTTGCTGCAACATTTAAAGCACATTTCTTTTCCCAGCATCTTTTCAAAGCACTTTCGTTTGTCCTCCTGCTTCTCCATCATCACCTGCACCACCTTTCCTCAGACACAACATTCTTTGTATGTAGCGATTTTAAGAAGGGCGACTGGAGGACTGTGGAGATGGTGTGGCTGCACCAACGCTGAGGAAAAGCGTCCACAAACCAGCATCATCCCGTTTGGAAATCGCTCAGAACGTCTCAAATGGACCCATCGGATTTTGTTACATTAGAACATTCAGAACAATAGGTAAAAAATAACACAGCCTGACTGTACATTCAGTGGACAGCTCTCTTGGCATTAATCTGATTACAGAGTGGTTCAAAAGGACATAGAAAAAAACAGCATAAGTAATAAGACATAAACATTCATCATAGTGTTCACTACCTTCAAAATCCAACCTTAGTAAAACACAACAGCAGAGAACGGACAGCACCAGGCGAGATTTCTACTTGATTGTGATTGACGAAATCCACCGGTGACATTCAGCGTTTCTCTCAGGATTGTTCTGGAGATGTTTTGAACATTTCACAAACAGTTGAAGGGGAAAAAAAACACAAAAACAGACAAATCACAATAATCACCATGACAGATGCTCTGCGTTGGCTGACAGAATAACTCCTCTAAAAAAAGAGACCTGCAGCTTTCAGCGAAATGATTGTACAAACTGAAATGAACCAAACAAATGATTATCGGCAGAACAGATGAAATAAAAGCAAATGATCCTAGTGTTGGTTTAAAGCTTCTGTAGTGCCAGGTGAGGGTTTAGAAGTGATAGAGGTTTATTTGTAAATGTATTTAAAATAATGTCTCTGGCTGTGTTATATTTGATTATTATAGGATTAAGAAAAGAGAAAAAGGGAAAAAAAAACTAAAACCCGATCAGTAGCAGCTCTGACGTGTGAGCAGTAACATTACACAGCACTGTGATGCAGTGTTATCAGCTGGATGTCAGTCCTGGTACTACTGTCAATGACTGAGGTACTCATAAGTTCCTGCTTCATCTTTTCCTTTTATCCTTCCTTCTTTTCGCAGTAGTTTCTCACCTGACATCTTTAACCCAATGTGTAAACAAACCAACTAAAAAACAAAATCACTGTGCACTATATACAAAGAACAAAATACCAAATAATTTAAAACTATATACAAAAAACTCATAAAGGCAAAACGTGAGGTTTAAATGGTTAGGGCTAACCTTTTAGTTCTAACGTTATAGTCTAGTATATTTAGCCTCTGTGAGGTCCAGTGTGTTGCTACGAGACAAAAACACGAGGCGCTTAGCTGCAGACATTCCATTTTCTAGTACACAACATGCTGATAAATGAATGTAACCGCCGGCAGCAGTTTGTACAGCAAAGCAGCAGCAGTGACTGTGTCCTACAGTTACAGGATGACATCTAGTGTGAAGACGCTTCTTAGTGTTGTTCCTCAAAAGAAAAGAAAATGTTGCAGGTACAAGTGCTTGATCTCTGCTTTGAGCTTCAGGTGCGTTTGTCCGACCAGTCGAGCCGCTCCTCGCCTCCAGTCTCTGCCTAGCCAATCAGGGAGCTGCGTCTGGATATGTCCACGTTGCTGGCGCTGAGTCCCCTGCAGTCCGACAGTCCGGAGTTGGCGTCCTAGCAACGGAGCGTGCGTTAGTACAAGCTCCGGACAATGTGGGGATTGTTAGGAATGTTAAGAAGTTAATACACGGAATGAGCAGAGCTGTACCTGTGTGGTCTCCTCAGTGCTTTTGTTGAGGAAATTGAGCGAACTTGCTCTCTTCAATCTGAGCAGAAAACACACAATGACACAGTGAAGTCAGATCTCACACACGCACCTACACACGCGTGTGAAACCTAGTTACTTTTAAGTGTCATCTATTTAAAGATGAAAGTCTGAAGGGAAGGTCTAAAAATGCTAAACAAAGATCACAGGACTATTATACTTAAAATATATTGGTTGACATCTCTACATATAATATTTTTATGTATTATCGTCAAATATGAAAGAACCTTTCCTTATTGGGTAAATTCCTAAGAAATTTGACTTCAGCCTAATTAATTTTTAGTGCCATCCGACGTGGTTGTAATGTTAGCATCATTGGGTTCAGACTGTCGTGTGACAACCCTCAGCTGCACCTAACCCTAACGGAGACCCAGTGTAACGCCTGAAGTCGTACCCCGGGTTGCGAGGCTCCTGGGGGCCACTTCCCTGCAGCTTCTTCACCAGCATCTCACTGCTCCTTCTCAGAGCATCTCGGATTTTCCCAAAGGAGCCGCTGCGACGCAGAGACCCATTACCGTCCTGAAGAGGAAAAACATTTTACTGGGATGATCTGACTTCATGTGCAGGTTTATGTTCCTCCATGTGTCATAGCACTGATTTGACTCCAGCGCCATAAACGGACCCCGTTCCACTCGGCAGAGTCTTCACCCTCGTCCCCACGTTGTCCCCCTGGTCCATTGATTCCTTCCCTGCTGTGTCGTCGGTCACTCCCTCCTCCTGCTCCGTCCTTCAGTAGCTCCACCACCTTACTCTGGTTGATGGCATCGATACCCTGAGGGGCAGAGAGAGAAAAACTACAATGTTAAGCATTAGGAAACTACAGCTTTGCATGTGGCCAACCTCAAAGCGTGCTCACTCTTCCACCTCCTGACTGAGCTTCATCACTCAGAGCTGGAGGAAGGGGAGCTAATCTAACAGCAGTAACTCAGTGTTACTGTGGCGGTTGTGACGCACCTGTTTGCGTGATTTGCTGGCACACTCCTCCAGCGTTTCTGCTGCCTCCAGTTTGCCCTGGCGACGGTACAACGCTCCCAGGCTTTTGAGGGTTGTGTTCACTGTAGGGCTGCAAAACATCCAAACAGTAAAAATCCCTTTGGCTTCTAGTTTACATTATTTGTTCAATAAATGTAATTATTCCCTATACATTTGACAGTAGCAGAGGTTTTCTACAATTGTTTATGTAATGCAGACTCACCTGTCCACCTTGCAGGCCTTATACCAGCTCCCGTACTCCACATATGGGCCGGAGTCCTTGCGTTTGTCCTGATGGAGGGAGAGGATGGTTAAAGCGAGATGGAGCAGAAGGAGCTGCGTATGAAGCATTAGCTCATTAAACTGCCCATTAAAGAAGCCGCTGTTGACATTTATAATGTCTGCTGCCCTCCATTAGTCTTACTTTGACACGCAGAATGAGGCTGTCTGCCAAACAATATCACCAGTAGAAAAGGTCAACCTAACCAACCTTACTCTCCTCCCGCTCCTCTGCGTGCATCCAGATGGGCTTGTTGTCATCTGTACAGTGAGGACAAAAGGAAACATACTTGTTGGCGCTAATGTGATGCGAACAGGTGAAACAAATGACCTCTCTACTGTAACAAGGACCTATGGTTCAACGTTAAGCATCTCTCCTTCAGTAAACCTCTGAGCACATTCCTACTGAGGCCCTGTGTCGTGTGAACCATGTAACGGTTTGACAGGCTTAGCGCTGGTAGGAGGAAAACATCAGCATTAAGCCGCTTCGCTCGCTTTGCTAGCATGAAATAATCCCGTGACGTGCTGAGCGGGTGAGGGGAGGGCGTGGCCCGACCCAGAGTCCCATTAAACAGCGACCACCGCGTTTTGACAGAATGTGAGATAACACTGACTCAGCTGCTTCTCTGCTGGCGCTACTCACTGTTGACGGAGCCGAACTCTTTCTCATGAGCCCTGGTCAGAATTTCTTTGTACAAAGCCTCTGCGTCTTTGAACTTCCCCTGCTTCAGGTAGCACGTAGCCTGAGGAGAAACAAGGACCATATAATCTGTGTCCAACCGACTTACAAAAAAAAGAACACAATAAATCAAGAGAACATGTCCAGTCTGTCCCACCAGATTATTTTTGGTCTTGGCCACGTTGGGGTCGTCAGCTCCCAGTTTGGACTCGTAGATTTCCAGGGCTCGTGTGTAGTAGTACTCCACCTCGTCGTACTTGCCCTGGTTCTGACACAGCAGGGCCAGGTTGTTCAGCTGCTTGGCCACGTCTGGGTGGTACTTCCCCAGCACCTGGAATGGATGAAACGTGTGCACACATTAATTCAGTCTACATTGCACAGGTCGGGTTGAGCGCGGTGCCACTTCATACCTTTTCCCTGATCTCCAGCGCTCTCTTGCAGAGCGGCTCAGCCTCCTTGTACTTGCCCCTCTTCCCGTACAGCACAGCCAGGTTGTTGAGGGTTGCGGCCACAGCTGGGTGGTCCTTCCCCAGAGTCTTCTCCCGGATGGCCAGCGCATCATTCAGGAGGTGAGCTGCTTCTTTGTATTTGTTTTGATCCCTGCAGGAGGACACGAAACAATATTCTGTTGAAAATCAGAACTACCACCTTTGTAGCCTCCCTGAATGTGCATGCCTTGTCTGAGCCCCACCTGTAAACCAAGGCCAGGATGTTGAGCATGGTGGCCACGTCGGGGTGGTCGTGTCCAGACGTCTTCTCCAGGTCCTCCAGGGCTTGCTTGCACAGCGGCACAGCTACCTCGTAGCGGCCCTGGGAGGCGTACTGGATCACCAGGTTGTGCAGCGTCCTGAGGCGGGCGGGGATCTCGTAGCCTCCCTGCTGAGCGGCCGCCTCTCCACTGGGCTGCGCTGTAGGAAAACGAACAAGCTACAGATGCCAACACTACTCTGTGTCCATTCTGAGGGTAGATTTTTGTAGATAGATTAATGGTAAACTAACCCAGAAACACTGAGTTTACTGTATTTTCTCACCAGGTTATAGTTGCATTAAAAAGTGAACACAGGCAGAGGATTTCTGAGTATTCAGCCATCAATAATTAAACGGACCAAGAAGCCAGCGGTGCAGGGCTAATGGGGGGGGGGCTGAACAAGCTAAACTAAATGTGCTGGACAAGCGACCTTTACGCTCCTCAGCGTAAAGGTCGCTTGCCTCCATACACTGAAGGTTGGAAATAAAAACTACCAACTGTTCAGTTCCAGTCTCGCTGTGAGTCGTCCTCTACTTGTTTCTTCACTAACGAGTGACTAAATGGCCGCCTGTCTGAGGTCTAACTACCACTGGTGATGTCATACCTGGCCCCTGGTCGTCATCATTGGGGAACAGGTCGTCCAGACTGTCCTTTGAGGAATCCCCCCCACCCCCGCTGCCCCCCCCTCCCCCAGAGCTCTGGTTCTTCTCCTCTGAGGGCGAGACGTCGTCGTCAAACTTCTTGATCTGATTCATGAACTCCAGGTGCTTTTTCTCCTCCTCCAGCTGGGCGACGCACTGCTCGCTGCGCTGCAGCTTCTGCTGCGTTCCCGCCAGCTCGTCCCGCAGCCACTGGTTCTCCTGGCAGAGCCGGCGCACCTGAGCGCGCAGCTTCTGCTTCTCCGACTCCACGGCGCTCAGGTGGCCGGACAGGGCGACGATGACCTGAGGACCCATCGCACGTGAGTTAAAGCATTAAACTGGTGGACGTATGTTCGACGCAGCATTTAGCTTGCTAGCGTGACGTCGCACACAGACGCCTCTCACCTGGGCCTCCCCCAGGCCGAGCTCGATGGCCTCCAGGCTCTTGCGCAGCAGTCCAGACTTCTCCTGGGCGACAGGCGGCTGCGTGCAGTCCAGCAGGGAGTTGAGGAGCTGGGCGTGTTCCCCGCGCAGCGTCTCCAGGCCCTGCATGACGGCCTTGGTGTTGAGCACGATCTCATCCTGACTGAGTCGCTCCAGAGCTTCTTCACGTGGATACACCATGGTGGACATTGCCTGGTTTCATACACACTGAGGGCAGGAAGAGAAACAGAACACGAGGATGAGAGGAGGTATTTTACCCTGTCAAAACTGCACATTACTTGGATATAAACCAAAAGCTCACAGGGGAGCATTGCAGAGACACTTGGACTCATAATAAGGGTATTATAGCGACGGAGCTCAAAGGTGGAGAGCACAGATGCATAATGACTGGTCTGTAGAAGGAGACCTGCCACAGTAACTAGTGACATTTAGGCTGCACACATGGAGTCAGCAGCAGCAGCAGCAGCAGCAGGACGGAGGAGCCAGAAGTGCATCATCGTGACTCTCCTCCTGCTCTGGTGAAGCAGGCGCACCTGTTCTCCCGCTCCCTCCCGTCTGGGCCCGTCCCCCCCCCCCTCCCCTTCCCATCCGCCTCATGCACTCACTGCAATGCACCACTGTTCAGCATTTCCCCGCAACGTCGCCGCTTCTAGGCGCACAACGAGCGACGGCGCGACGCGTCCCGAGAGGCGACGTCCGCGGCTCGCTCTCGTGTCCCGTCCACGCGCGTCGAACGGGGCTATTTTAGGCAGCGAACACGCGGATGAGCGGGCGGATGCTGGAGGCCCGAGGCCGGGCAGAGGCGATGCGTGGCCGGCGGCGGATCAACCAAGGTGACCGACACCGGACAGCGGTGGTCAAAACGGACGAAGCCGGAAGAGACGACGCAGCGAGCGCGAGCCTTTCACGAAAAATGAGTTTAAGCACGAGCTCCCGACGAGTTAACTGTTTGTAAACAGTGTAGGCCCGAACTGTTCCATGTTACACAAATACACCGCGACGCGCGCAGTAGTCTGCTGTGTACTTTTACTAATTGGCGTAAATAATAACACGTTAAATTACATACGAGTGTTTCATAAGGCCCAGCACTAGCGATCACAGATGACACATTTACTGTCCAGGCGGCACCGACGCTGTAGCGCTTGATTTGGCAGCTTTAGAAAAAATACAATTAAAAAAAAAGGAAATGACTGCTTTTAAATATCCATGGTGGCATTTACTGTTTGTTCAGGTTTTACCTTCATCGAAGTCAAGTGCGATGCTTTCTGTCCCTCGAACAAAGCCGGACAATGTTGTGATGCTCGGAACGGACCAGCGAAAAGCGCGCAAACACAAAACAGACTGCTTCCGGGAGAATCTTTCAAAGTAAAACCTCTTAGCGTCCATTAGCGCGACGAAAAGTAGAAAACTAATTTAGCAGACTAATGCCGTTGGATGCAAAGTGGAGCATTAGATATATTTATTTATCTGTGCCTCAAACGCCAAACAACACAGTAATAAATGGCAGGATACGCATTAACATCACGTTTAATGTTAGCTTTACTTTGAAGGCAGCTTGTATAACGGTAAGTGAGCACCTGTCCGGCTCATTTTGTCCTTGTCTCGTAATTTGGACAGTGAACACACAACACAAATAGCTCACACACCTCTGAGTTTACTTTAATGCGATTACGACACTTCGGCCCCTGTAACTTACCTAATAGCCGCATTAGCGGGCGGCTAGCCAAGCGTTAGCTTCTCATTCACCTTACCTCACCTAGCTTGTCACTTGGCAACGGAGGACAGGCAGTTTATACAAGTTCCGCTATTCGGTTGTCATCATTGAGAGTATGAGAATGAATGAGTACAGAACAGATGATGCTACAGTGCATGTGGCTAATGTGTTGACTGTAAACCCAGCATCCACCATCAAAGACGAAGTAAAGTATCAAGATAATACACGCGGTGTTGGCACAGTGCGGTATTTGGACACAACTAGCTATGTCTGTATCCTTCCGCCAGCGGTTGGATCTAGAAAATATGAATAGTTGTCCTCATGACTTTGTTCAAATTCGTTCCTTTTTCAACAAACCTCAAGCTGTATTTTGTTTTTTTATTTTTATGTTTTTTCTACTTGCTTTTTAATCTATCAAAATTACTAATGGAATGAAATATAAAATTTAAATGTTTTAAAATCTCAGTGCCACTTCTTTTATTGTCATTAATAGCACTGTCTAAGCTACAGTCTGTAACAAATTAACAAAGCATTGTAATGTCTGCAGGAAAACCAAAGAAGATCAAATTTCCCCTAAGTCTGTTTGTAGTAAAATTGTGTAATATGTATAATATGCATTCCACTTTCAATAACTAATAACTAATAAGTCATTAGTGGTTATTCATTTTATGAATAATAGCAAGATGTAGGACATGGTTAGAGCCCTTCTTAAAAAAGCAAGCGATGGGGAGGTTATCATTTTTATGTTTGTTTTATTATTATTATTTACTTTAAAGTTCTGTATTTGGACCAAACTTTTTTTCTTTCATTTTAAAAACCCCATTTTTCTTCTTGAAATTTGACAAAGGCTGCTTGTAGTTCATTTTCTGTTACATGAAGGTGCTTTATGGTGCAACTACAATTATAAAATCAGTATTATAGAATAAGCATATTGCAAAGTTGCAAAAGAAATCTAAAAAATAAAGAATTGTCTAAAACAGAGAAAACAAATCAGGAGGATTTTATTAAAAAAATGAATGAAACAATAAACACTTTCACTTTTCATTATACATCTGTTTGACTGACAAATGAATCATGAAAAAGCAGTAATACAAAACATGTTGAATGAACATAAACAAACAAAACTGAGACAAAAAGAACTAAGTACAATGTAACAAGTATCTGATATGTACAAGCCTCATCGTTTATTATAATTATTGTTATAGGCAAAAGGCAAATAAGCTGAAGAAACAATGGCATGTGCAAAAATCGTCTTCACACATCCACGAGCTTGGGAAGCTCTGCTCCCAGCAGAACCTCGTCAGGCAGAATGCTTTCATGAGCAAATACTGTTCCCATGAAGACAGATGGCAAATTTACAAGCTGTGGAGAGCTTTAAGGTGATGTGAGCAGCTAAGCTTAGCGAAGCCTGGTGAAGAACTGCCATCATCAGAGTGACGCGCCTCTGAGGATGGTGGAGAGAAAAGACTGCTGATCACTGACAGAAATTATTGATGGACCAAACAGCTCCTAGTCTCTAAGCCACTGTCACTCACAGACAGAGAAACCATCGTCACAGCTTCACAGGTACAGAGGTACAGGTAAAAAACACACAGGAACGAGTTCAAGACGTACAAAACACCCAGCGATTTCAAAGAGACACTGGTCTAAATGTTACTAGAACAACAGCAGAGGATGGAGAACACTGAAAAACTAGGATCACTTTATTGTTCAGCAGCACCCAAAAACAAACAGAGATTTCTGGGCATTATCCAATTTTCATGCCTTACGTTGGTGAGGGATTTGGTCTGTGTGGTCGCTCTAATGACAGAGTACTGACTCCAATTTGAGTTTAATCAGTGACTGGGTGCGAGCACAAAGTACATCCACAAACCATTTACAAAAGGCTACAGATTTACATCACTGCAATGATCTGATGAGCACTACTAGTGAGGAGCTATTCGTTAGTAAAGGCTGCTTGTAACGGTTACTGGACCTGACATTTCATCAGAGGATGCGACTGTGACGTTGTGAGGGGAAAAGTAAATAAAGAACAAAAGCAAAAAGCTCTTAATGCGTTAGGTAATTAATGTATTAACACGCAAGTGAGCCGTTAATGTCTTAATTTTAATGGCGAAAACCTCTTTTATCCTTTTTAATGACTCATCATCTCAATTTACAGCAAAGCTACGTACTGTTTGTAACCAGCTGCAAAAACAATCATCATATATTTTACACAAACCTAAAAAACTCATTGGTAAAAATGATCTTTTCATTAAGGCATTAAAACAGCTTGGTTGTGACGCCTAATACAGTTTTTTACAATAAAAAGATCACGTATGGGGGAATTTAGGCGTGAAATGATTGTACTCTCTCTTGGTGAAGGTACTGTTTTACTTCATTTTACTAGATTCTTTCTCATTTTGTATAAGTAACCTTATTGTCCAGGAATAACTGAATCCAGCCTCTTTGCAGAGTCCATCCCTCAGTCTGTCTCTCAAGCCCTTGAGTAGTTGTCAGCAACGCAAGCTATCGATCGCCATGTTTCATGATGCATTACTGTTTTCACACAGGTTTTCAGATTCGCTGTTGCCCATTCATGAGAACTATACTAAAATCTAGTTGAGTTACATACAACTAAAAGAGCAGCACATGTAAATAAAGTTTAATACATTCAAACATTAAGGGAATCAGTGATCAAACGAATCAGCGTTTGTTCAGCTGGTCATGAATTAAACAGGGCGAACAAATGGGAGGCTTGAAACCCTTCAGCCTGAAACTGGGTGTAACAGATGCTGCAGACTGTAACGTGGACACAGGAAGGAGCTCGTCACCAAGACAGTGGCATCAACACTACTAAAAAAATAACAGTTCTAATACTTTATGGATGGAGAGCGTCACCGTGTAGCGGACACAAGGCAGATGAGACTGATGAGCTGAAAACCTTCAACACATCATTAGAATCCACCAGCGGAGAAACGTTCTGCTACCGAAAACCAACCCAATCAATTTATTCAGTAACATTTCTTTTTAGTCTGGAGTAGTTTTTAGTTATTTGATGGTAAAATCAGCATTTGCCTTGTGACACACTACAAAGACACACACACACTTACTCACTCACTCTGTCACATGGTAAAAAAGTATTTTTCCCACTGAGTTATTTTTGTTTTGTTTCTGACCACATTACACTTATTTCACCACATACACACACTTGTTACCAGTTACTGTACAGTCACTAATCACCTCACAAGATCCTAGAGAAAGCACGATGCAGACCAGAGCCCATGTAACTGAAACCCAGATGCTCCATTTATATATCGCGTTCATTACACAGTGAATTCTGTTCACTGTGGTTGTTGCTTTAAAAGTTGCCAATCTGTTGCCAATAAAGTCATATTCAGTTCGAGTAGTTCGTTAACATCCTCCTCGTTCAGTTTTCTGTTGCATATTTGGCCGAGGCTGCTTTTAAAAGGATCATCTATATTTTAGTTGCACACACACGGTCCTTGTTTATCCATAAGTGCATAGCAAATAAGAAGATAAAGAAAACTGCACATCACAGGAGCCCCTGCCCTGATTCTGTAACTCTCAACATAAACGTACACTATTCATCACAAAACACCAATAAAGGGAAGGTTTCACTATTTTTCACCAGAGCAATTAAAAGAACACTTCCCATTTATATATATTCTTTTTATATCTTCGTCATTATACACCCAAATGACTTCTTTTGGTTCAGAAATAAAAGTGTTAAACTGTCAGACGGAAGCCCTTGGCATAAAAATATGAATGGGTCTATTTGTAAGGACATGTACAGTGTTTAAACAGGTTGAGCAGAAATTCAACACTTGCCAGACTCTGATTTGACTCTGGGCAGAGTTTCCCCAGTGTTTCCTGCCTCATGCAAACACTGAAGCCCCGTTGCAATAAAATCTGTGTTGAGATACTATTTGTGGCACGCGCGTGGCGCAGCCCGATGGCGCCGAGCATGCATGCGGGGGTCCCAGGCGACCGTCCACGTCTTCACCAAGGGTCGCGGGTCAAACGCTGAGGGTCAGAGGGCAAGAGCTTGAAA
This sequence comes from Betta splendens, assembly GCF_900634795.4. Classification (NCBI taxonomy): domain Eukaryota; kingdom Metazoa; phylum Chordata; class Actinopteri; order Anabantiformes; family Osphronemidae; genus Betta; species Betta splendens. The sequence goes on along the minus strand of NC_040882.2, from coordinate 21,045,662 downwards.
TCTGTGAGCTGTCGCATGCGGCTGCATTCCATAGAACGGAAACATAAATGGCAGTTAGCTAATGAACTTGTGCTGTGAGCCCCTTGCAAACATGCACACACACACACACACACACACACACACACACACACACACACACACACACACACACACACACACACACACACACACTGTACATTCACGTGTGCATGCACGCACGCCTACACGCTGTAAGGGGCCTTAAAGTGACTAGTAACAGCTCCCCGACACCACCTCCTCTGTCTCCGAACCCTCCGCTAAGAGAAACAAGACGACTGTAGGGAACATGAGACTGAGGAAAGAAAAACAGTTCAGCCACTCGACGTCTTCCAGGAGAATCGGGTCGGGGTCGAGCCGAGGAGTGGAGAGTGGCCCGGCCCTAGGAGGGGGGCTTGCTGTAACCGAAGAGTCCAACGGGCAGGTATTTGACATGAGTGGGCCACTGGGCGGCGAGCTGGAAGAACTTCACGTCGTTCCACTCCACGGCGTCTATCGACACTGAAGGAACGGAAACCGAAAAGTCAGTTGAGCCTGAAGCCACGGTGAACGCGCACACACATCAAAAACAAAATGGAGGCGGTCCACCGTACCCTTCAGGATGGTCTGCTGCGGCTTGGCGGAGCAGATGAGCCGGCTGATGCCTTCAATCACCTGGCTCTTGGAGTCGACATCCTTTTCCTTGGTCTTCTTTCCCAAGAAGATGGGAACTTCAGGAGAAAATGGGAGTTCAGTCACGTAGCAAGAACACAGGTCGTAACGAATACACACATTGATATTGATTAGATAGCGATAAATAAATAAATAAAGTTTTCTGTTCAGTAGATCTTTATACATATATTTGCATATGGACAGACACCGTGTAACACCTATCTATTGTCCATCTCACCCTTCTTGTTCTTCTCCTTGGTGACCACCGTCATGGCCATAGTGTTGACCTGGGCCTGCGGGTCGGTGGCGCCCCCACCTGGCAGCCTGCTGACCTGCAGGGAGCGGAAGGCGCTCTTCAGCGTGTTCTTGCAGCCGGTGTCGCGCCGCTCGCCCTCCCGCCGCTTCTCGGCCAGCGAGGCCAACCAGTAGTCCACCTGCAGCCCAATGGCGTCCACGCCGTGAGACATGCTGGGGCTTCTATGCGTCAGAAAAGAATGTCATATAAAACACACTGTCTTCAGTGCCATTACATAACGAACACTGTGTGAACTGTCAGGATTTAAGAATAAAAAGGACCAGGACATGTTTACCCTTGTACTGTGAGGACGCTGCCCATGGAGGGGGAGGAGGGCGGAGTGGCCGCCTCCTTGATCATCCCAGAGGGGGAGCCGTGGGACGGGGGGGACGTGGAGGGGACGGCGAGGCTCACAGCCACGCCCTCCTCCGTGTCTGCTCGGTGGACATGACACGGGGACATGTTAGAGCGCTGTCTGTGTGAGAGCTGAGACGTGTTGAAAACGAGCACCCACCTGTCAGAGAAGAGCCGGACTCGATGAGGCCGACCTTCACCACCTGGAAAACAAGCGCTGATGTGAGCGGGACGTTCACATGGCAGGGAGGAGCATGTGTGTGGAGGAGTGGAGTCTTACCCCAATGAAAGGAATGAACTTCTGGTAGGACTCCTCCTCTCGCCTTAAAACAGAGAAAGGCAACAGACGTCAATACAAAGGCTGCTGTAAAAACACACACTGAGCGGTGCCTGTACTCACGTCCTGTGTTTGCAGGTGAGCATGGCCTCGGCGATGGGCAGCTGATGCGTCACAGTTGCCCCGCTGATGTACTGGGAGATTCTACCTGCGACGTCCAGCTGATCTGGATCCCACAGAAAAAAAACATGCATGGGTGAAAAGCGAACACACGAGTCTGACAGACTCTGATGGGAGCGTGTGGAGGGTTCTGATGGAAGCGTGTGGAGGGTTCTGATGGAAGTGTGTGGAGGGTTCTGATGGGAGCGTGTGGAGGGTTCTGAGTGTGTGGAGGGTTCTGATGGAAGCGTGTGGAGGGTTCTGATGGGAGCGTGTGGAGGGTTCTGAGCGTGTGGAGGGTTCTGATGGGAGCGTGTGGAGGGTTCTGATGGGAGCGTGTGGAGGGTTTTGATGGAAGCGTGTGGAGGGTTCTGAGCGTGTGGAGGGTTCTGATGGAAGCGTGTGGAGGGTTCTGATGGGAGCGTGTGGAGGGTTCTGATGGGAGCGTGTGGAGGGTTCTGAGCGTGTGGAGGGTTCTGATGGAAGCGTGTGGAGGGTTCTGATGGGAGCGTGTGGAGGGTTCTGATGGGAGTGTGTGGAGGGTTCTGAGTGTGTGGAGGGTTCTGATGGGAGCGTGTGGAGGGTTCTGATGGGAGCGTGTGGAGGGTTCTGATGGGAGCGTGTGGAGGGTTCTGATGGGAGCGTGTGGAGGGTTCTGAGCGTGTGGAGGGTTCTGATGGGAGCGTGTGGAGGGTTCTGAGCGTGTGGAAGGTTCTGATGGAAGCGTGTGGAGGGTTCTGATGGGAGCGTGTGGAGGGTTCTGAGTGTGTGGAGGGTTCTGATGGAAGCGTGTGGAGGGTTCTGATGGGATCGCGTGTGGAGGGTTCTGATGGAAGCGTGTGGAGGGTTCTGATGGAAGCGTGTGGAGGGTTCTGATGGGAGCGTGTGGAGGGTTCTGAGCGTGTGGAGGGTTCTGATGGGAGCGTGTGGAGGGTTCTGATGGGAGCGTGTGGAGGGTTCTGATGGGAGCGTGTGGAGGGTTCTGAGCGTGTGGAAGGTTCTGATGGAAGCGTGTGGAGGGTTCTGATGGGAGCGTGTGGAGGGTTCTGAGTGTGTGGAGGGTTCTGATGGAAGCGTGTGGAGGGTTCTGATGGAAGCGTGTGGAGGGTTCTGATGGGAGCGTGTGGAGGGTTCTGAGTGTGTGGAGGGTTCTGATGGAAGCGTGTGGAGGGTTCTGATGGAAGCGTGTGGAGGGTTCTGATGGGAGCGTGTGGAGGGTTCTGATGGGAGCGTGTGGAGGGTTCTGATGGAAGTGTGTGGAGGGTTCTGATGGGAGCGTGTGGAGGGTTCTGAGCGTGTGGAGGGTTCTGATGGGAGCGTGTGGAGGGTTCTGATGGAAGCGTGTGGAAGGTTCTGATGGGAGCGTGTGGAGGGTTCTGATGGAAGCGTGTGGAGGGTTCTGATGGGAGCGTGTGGAGGGTTCTGAGTGTGTGGAGGGTTCTGATGGAAGCGTGTGGAGGGTTCTGATGGAAGCGTGTGGAAGGTTCTGATGGAAGCGTGTGGAGGGTTCTGATGGGAGCGTGTGGAGGGTTCTGATGGAAGCGTGTGGAGGGTTCTGATGGAAGCGTGTGGAGGGTTCTGATGGGAGCGTGTGGAGGGTTCTGATGGGAGCGTGTGGAGGGTTCTGATGGAAGTGTGTGGAGGGTTCTGATGGGAGCGTGTGGAGGGTTCTGAGCGTGTGGAGGGTTCTGATGGGAGCGTGTGGAGGGTTCTGATGGAAGCGTGTGGAAGGTTCTGATGGGAGCGTGTGGAGGGTTCTGATGGAAGCGTGTGGAGGGTTCTGATGGGAGCGTGTGGAGGGTTCTGATGGGAGCGTGTGGAGGGTTCTGATGGAAGTGTGTGGAGGGTTCTGATGGGAGCGTGTGGAGGGTTCTGAGCGTGTGGAGGGTTCTGATGGAAGCGTGTGGAGGGTTCTGATGGAAGCGTGTGGAAGGTTCTGATGGAAGCGTGTGGAGGGTTCTGATGGGAGCGTGTGGAGGGTTCTGATGGGATCGCGTGTAAAGTTCTGACGGTGCCACCTGTCTGCGGCGGCTCCGAGCGGCTGAACACGTCTCTCCAGGCCCCGTCCAGGAAGGAGGCGTTGTAGCGGTTGTCAAGGGCTCCAAGGTGCTTAGCGACTGGATGGGAGCCTGGAAGATGGAGAGAAAAGTGAACTGCACCCCTCCATAGTCTGACAGCGGGAGCGGGAGCTTCTGATCACCATGGAAACGCTGGCTCACCCAGAGGCACCACCAGGAAGCGCATGTGGTTGAGCCAGTCCGAGGTCTTGTTGGCGAGCTGGGTGACGAAGAACTGCAGGATGGCCCCGAGGTAGCTCTGACTGCCCACCGCCGCCACCTTCACGGCTCTGGGCATGGACGAGTTACAGTTACAGCTGATGAGGGAGAGAGAGCGGGGACGTTAGGTCAGCAGAAGGCACCGGTGAATGAAAGATGAGGGTAAAGAGCATTAGCAGATGAGGGCGTTGAGAAGGAGGGGAAGTCATGAGGGGTCAGAAACCTAAGCCTCAGAGCGGAGAACGGCACGAGGCAGATCAGACCCTGCAACAGAAGCACTCTGAATGGTCACTGCTCCAAAAGGGCAAACGCTCACAATTTCTGGATGCGCGTGAGCACGGCCGACAGCACCGCCTGGATTTCAGCCGGCGAACACGTGCACACCACCGGGTGCCTCTGCACCTGGAGCTGCTCTGCAACGTACTGCAACAAAGGAGCGCAGGCGTGAGAACAGGGAACGGTGCTCAGAGAGCGGCCTCGGGCGCCGCCTACCTGCCCCTGCCAGTCCGTGGCGTTCACCAGGATCAGGCTCTCTGGCAGCGCCGAGTCCGACACCAGGATCTGGTTCAGCTGATCGTACACGGCCTTCCTGAGAAGCTGCACACACACGGACACACGCACACACACGAACCGCCTCCAGTCAGACGTTTTCTCTTCAAATGACTCACCAGCACATACATAATTCATTTTTGGGAGTCAGACGTTATCAGGGTGCGTGTTCTTTACTTTAGGCAAAGACAAAGGGGACACAGAACAAAGGCAGCTGTTTCTGCGCTCACCCTCAGCTCCAGCCACTCTGTGCAACCCCCTGCTTTCTTTATTTGTGTTTACTCATGGTGCCGGCCCGGGCGTACCTGTGTGCTGTGGCCCAGCTCCGGGGACCTCTCTGAGTCCGAGCTGTTGGTCCGTTCGCTCAGAGGCTTGGACGGCTGTCGCTCCTTCATGGGCGTGTTGATGCGCTTCTGTCGGGGCGTGTGGCCTCCATCCAGCCTGAGGAGGAAGCCAGCGGGATGTTTTACCGTGTACTCGCACACAGGCCGAGTTTTAGCGGATACCGGGTACCTTGGTGACGGCATGCTGTGCGTTTCACTTTTGCTGCTCTTCATGGGCGTACGCGGCTTCTCTGCCACAGACACGGTGATGGAGGGGCCCTCAGGGAACAGCTCCTGGTCAGGCAGCTCCTACACACACACACACACACACACACACACACACACACACACACACACACACACACACACACACACACACACACACACACACACACACACACACACACACACACACACAGAGTGAAAAAGACAAACTGAGCTGCAGGAGAGTCCTCTTTCGGTGCTTAATCACTCTAGTTTTTGCTTTTTCTCTCAGCACAGATGGCAGCAAATTCCCCTCAGAGTGATATTAACAAAGTCCCTGTCACACCATTCATTCACTGTCACACACACACACACGCACACACGCACTCGTACCAGCGTGTCCGTCTCAGACAGGGCCTCCTCCAGGTTGCGGCTGCGAGAGGTTTTCATCTTCTCCAGAGGAGGCTGCTCCCCCTGCTGGAGAGACGGGGAACAACAGCCGGTGAGCGTCAGCGAACAACAGAAGTCATAAAGAAGCCGCACTAGGCGCTGGTCTTCATAGAAGCCAGACAAAACGTGTCCCAGTAATGAAGCGGAGTTAAAACGTGTTTCCGGCGGCAGCCACAACACGGTGAAAGGAGGCGCTGCAGCTGTTGGAAGCCAGCGAACGCCATTCATTCAGCTCAACGAGCGCAGGCGCTTTGCATGGAGCTGCTGGGTCTGTGCTCCATTAAGGAAACACAAGTCAGATCGGTCCTTTCAGACCGGCTACGCGCTGCCCCCCCGCGGGGCACGTGTAGACAGGCGATGGCTCCACTGAGCGGCGCTTCATGTTACTGTGACTCTACTCTTTTATTGCGGCGCCGCTCGTTCACCTGTGAGCGTGAAGCGCTTCACGCGGAGCGTTAGTGTCACTGGAGTTTACGCCTCAGCTGCGTGTCGCACTTTACACACAGAGGCAGACACTTTCGAAGGAGCCATAAAGATTTACAGCAGCTGAGACGTGGAGGAGGAATCAGTTGACTCAAACGTCCCTCAGCTCCAACGCTGCAGCTCAAACGCCTCAGCGCCGCTTCCCATGGACGCAGATACTCACTGGGCTGAAAGTGTCGCGGCCCAAACTGCCCTTGCTGTTCAGGCTGCCGATCTCCGTCTGTGAGCTGGACTGAGACATCCCCTCGAAGAACGGCCTGATTAAAACAAAGGGATGATTAAATGATTCTCGTCTGCTCTTTTTCAAATATTCTTACTTTGTTTTGTTTTCCACAAATTCTTTCTGTTCCTATTTCATCTGTTCATTTAAATAGAACTTCCTTGTTCTTACTCACCCATTTTGGATTTTTATTTATAAATATTTTTAAGTTATAAATGTCTTAATATAATTAATCCCCCAAAAAGCGACACCACACACCAAAATAACATATCACAAAGAGAAGCTGTTCCCCTCTTGCGGCACCGTGTGTTTACAACATAAAAGCCACTTTAGAGCTTCAAGCTGTGCTGTTAGTGTGATTTCATTTTTATTTTTAGAGCCTGTTAAAAGTAGGAATTTTAGGCCATTTTATGTTCTGTTCTCCATTTCTGTCTGAAGCACATTATTAAGAATCGGCCTGTTTTTGAACTTATTGCCATTTAATTAGGAAAAATACTTTTCTTCAAAAATAAGGTTATTTAAAAAGACCACTTGACATAATAATTTGATTATGAGAATTTGGTTCTCAGTGACCCAGTTGTGCTTGAAGCAAAGCTTTATATGCCTGTTATACCCGATTTTGCCAACAGAGGGCGCGCTGAATTGCGGCTGGAGAAAGCTGACAGTGATTCCGGTGTGAGAGCACCAAGCGTTTGTGTTGGTTTGTGAGGCTGAGGTGTCTATTGGTGGCTGTACCTCAGCTTGGGCTTGGGTGTGCTGAGGATGCTGTCGGTCTCCTCCAGCTCCGGCCCGCTGTCACTGGGATTGTACATCTCCAGACTGTCGTAGAGCTCGTCCAGGTCCTCCTCCACCTCCTGGATCTGCTCCCTGGACACGTGCTCCAAGCCAAAGCCGACCTGGAGGACGCGGACGAGAAACCGTGAGCAACAAGAGGACAGTCTGGACACGCAGCACTGGTGTCATTCATCTAAACAGGACTTTTAGCATTTGCGTGTGAAGAGCAGTAAGTTCAACCCTGAACAGAACAGAGATGTGACGGATCCTCCTGCTGACTGACCCTGAGCCTCCACATTTGGTGCCAGCTGTTTACATACCACAACAACTTTAATATCAGAGCCAAGTGTCCCACTGCACTTGAAGGCACCAATAAAAAGCTGTGCAGACCAGCAGGTGGCTGTAAACAAAGATGATTTGTGCGCCAACACTTCTTCAGTTTAATATTTAATATTTAATTCTTAGTGCTCGTCTTGTTTCTAGAGGTAAAATAAAGTGAGAACCTTTAAAATGAACCCAAAACATTGAAGCAGAGTCAGACTGTAAACTGTCAGTACGTGTTAGTAACCTGGGGATTTGTGGCATATGAATCTAACCTGAAAACCATCAATTATGCTGTTATTATTTAGTAGGTACACACACACACACACACACACACACACACACACACACACACACACACACACACACACACACACACACACACACACACACACACACACACACACACACACACACACACACCACTGTTCTATTTTAATCTACAGTATTTAGTGTGGTTTGAGTTGCCAGCTGACTCTCTGTTGTTCTGCCACATCTCTCCCACGTGCCTCCAAGTGTCTTCAAAGCTAAACTCAAATACACTTTCAGCATCAGCTCTGAAGCTCAAACAAACAGAGTCCTGCACATTAGCCTGAAGAGGAGACGTCGAGCGAGGAAAGACGCTGCTCCTACCTCATCGCTGACTTTAAACCTTTTCAGCAGCGCCACGAACTTCTGCTTGATGTTTGGTTGCTGCGGAGCAAGAAAATGAAAAAAAAAAAGACAGTTAACGTGACACATTCACATTTTTATGTGTGTGACAAACGAGATTTATGGATTTATGACAGGAGCAACATGTTGCATGACTCAGACCGTGGTTACAGATATTTCTGTAGCAGCTCAGGGATTTACTTGGTAGTTACAGACGCCATTTATTTTGGCTGCACAGTGTTGATCTAAATAAAACCATAAAGTTAAACCTCAAAACCTGCAGTAACTGGAAACAACAGAAACATGTAAATACATGATGAACTAAGCTGAAGAGAGAGAGCGAAGCAGAAGGAGTTATGAGCCAACGAGCAGATGATGATGAGGATGATGACGACGATGATGACTTATATTCTAACTGATATCAACTGCATGTCTTCATGAAAACAAACTTGATGCACATTATGCACATAAATGATTGCTGCTGGAGGCGGAGGAGGGCCGGTTGGACTGGGACCCGGCCTTCCAGCTGCAGCGCACGGCGCTCTGTCACTGCAGCAGCGAGCGGCTTGTGTTCACTCGTCTCAATGTTTCCCCTGGAAAATTGGTCTGAATTACAAGTATCGAAAGCAAAGGGGAGAAAATGGATTTCTACGAAACCCCAGCAGGAGGAGGGGGGACACGGTGACAGGTGGAGGAGAGGTTGAGTGAGGCGAGGCAGGAAGCAGGGGTTGTGTGTGTGTGTTTGTGTGTGTGTGGGGGGGGGGGTCTGGGCCCTCGTCCGGTCGAATCGAATTCATTTGTGCCTTTTCGCAGAGCGAGTTGCGCTGTAAATTGCTTTCCAGACTAAACAAGCGCCGACAAAGGCAGGCTGGGAAAGTTCCTCTTACTCTGGTGATGGCGGCGTTGGACGGCAGCTTACGCCTCGGCTTCTTCTTCCTCACCTCCTCCTCATCATCGTCCAGATACTGAAAGTCACAAAGGGAGAAATGTTTAGATCAGGACTTAAAAGAACGTGTCTGGAATTAATTTACAGGCTGAAGCCACTCGCTCCAGTCGTGGTGCTTTCTTTTTCTTTCCACGCCCTCTTTATCTTTCATATTCCCTCCATTCCCCCTTTCAGTCTTTTTCAATCCAAGCCTTGTTCCTCCTCTTATCGCGATCCGCTGTCTGTGCTCCTTTCAATCTCTGGCACCGATGGGCCCATCGCGTTTCCTCTTCCATCCCCCATAATCCCAGAAAGAAGGTGACACAACAAAAAATAAATGGGAAAGCTGTGTGCTGACGCTCACCCCGGCGCGTTTCTGAACTTGTCCCCTGCTGATTTAATACTGAACCGACTGAAGAAATGGGGCAAAAGCAAATAAGCCATTCAGTTTGAGCACCCGCGGATTTTCTTCGCTCGTTCACACTTAGACAGGGAAAATGTTTCATTTTCTATTGACGGTTTCCAACAGTTAGAATATTTTTAATAAATGTATCTTCCAAATCATATGTTCTGCTGAGATACAGTTGCTTATTTCAACTATTTCTTGACTGATTGGGTGATAACACCCACATACACACACTGGCCACTTTATTAGGTACACCTCAGCTTTAAAAGTAAACCTTTCATTTTTAGCACAGGGCAAATCAGCTGGTGCTGTAACCCATTGCATGTTTGTCTCAGGACTAATGCCATGCTAAACTCACCTGTCCATGTATAGGGTCATCGCTGCCCTCCTGCTCTGACGAGTAGCTCTCTTCCTCTTCCTCAGAGTAGTTGTCGATGTCTGGAGATCGATCTGGTGGAAGATGAAAGGCAGCAGAATGAGGCGGGTGGGATGGGGACCGTCCTAGGAAGGGTCAGACGGTGGGAGCACAGCAAATGTGTCCTCACCAGACATCTTGGCCTTGGGTCCCTCGTGGTCGATGGGCTGGCTGGACAGGGAGTAGACTCTGATCTCAGCGACGGGCACCGAGGCGTCCTTCAGCTGGCTGTGGAGCCCCAGGACCTGGGCTCCCTCACTAGGATGCTGCATCACCTGAGAGCAGGAACAACGGGTGACGCGGGCTGCGATCGCAACCTGAAATCTCTTTAGGGTGGTTTGCAACAGGTAATAAACTGTTACAGTTCATTAGAAATAGGTTGTTGTTCAGAGGCATCAACTTTTCCATACGCTCACAAAAGCATGACTGAGAGAGGAAGAGGAAGAGAGACAGAGGAAGAGAGCCCTGCAGCAGGCGAGACGCAGACACAAAGGTTGGGAGGAATGAGGACAGATGTGAAGAAGAGGGTGACAAGGAAACAACAAGTAGCAGCCGGGGATTAGGAGAAAAAAGAAACCACAGCCTGTCACTTGAGACAACTGATAAAAATGTGACGAGGCTGCGGCAGCATCCTGCAGAGAGAGAGAGTGTGTGTGTGTGTGTGTGTGTGTGTGTGTGTGTGTGTGTGTGTGTGTGTGTGTGTGTGTGTGTGTGTGTGTGTGTGTGTGTGTGTGTGTCTGAGTTCATGAATCCTGGCCAGCTCATCATGGAGGCAGCCCTACCCACACATTAAAGAGCCGTAGCCTGCGTTCTGCTAACCTGCTCGCTTTCTAAACGCAGCTCCTCTCGACCGTTTGCCAGTCAGAAAATGCAATTATGCAAATGTGACGAGGCCGACGCGAGGATGCAACGCGCATAACTCACGGGAAACACGGCTGCGTGTGTACGTTTTTGTTATATGGTTAGCTTTCTCCATGAAGCCATCGCGCCTGCTGATGGATTCACTGCAGGTTCGTCGTTAAAAGTCCACCGCAGCTTTTTAAAAGCCCATTTAAAGAAACTCAGTCAAACCTCTGCATCAACCGATGTGACGCGTTACTTGCTTCTTCCCTCAAACATCTTTGAGATAATTACAGCTTTTAAGAGCGGCTATTTTATTTTCCTGCCATGTGCTCTGGGTAACAGAGGCAGCAAAGTGAAATCTGAGGGAAGTCAAGTTGCCACTTTAATGGAAAAGAAGCAAAGCTGCTAAAGCAAGTCCTGTTAGAAAGCAATGAATTAAAGTGCTGGAAGTAATGAGCGTGTGAACTGGAAGCAGGAGCTGACAGAAGCCATTAAAGGGAAAACATCCCACTTAAATTAAAATGCTTTCTATCTGGTCAGTCATAAACAGAACAAAAACTGAAAAACAAAAGCTACCAATAAAATCATGTGGCGTCGCATAAAACCTTATAGACACCATTCGAACGTAGAATATCAAACATCTGAAAGCAGAAAACTGACAAGTACAGTACCGTACTCATGATCTTATTTTTTCCTCTTTCACATTAATAAGCACAACTCCAGGTAAACGGCTGTCGTGTCCTTCGCCTGCTGTCAAAACCTGTTGATAGAACCTCCTGTCGCAGCATCATAACAGGCTGGAACGTTTCACTTCAAGACGCCTTTTCATTAGGAAAGGCCGTTTGGCTCACGGTGGTTCAGCGTGTACTTGTACTGCTTGTACTCAGATAATTTCGCTGTTGTATTTTGCCTTAATTGCGTTTCAAGTTTCGAACAGAGCAAACCGACTGATCAGCCTTGCATTTCTGTGCATAGTGTTTTTTTTTTGTGCCAGTTGGTTTGAGGCGTTTTAGGCTGTAAAAGCTTCACCGTCCACATGTGCACACACACGTACCACATAAATCAAAGAGCCTTTTATAACCGCTTCCTACTGTGGCGGACGGAGAATGGGAAAAGCTTTTGGCGAAAGAGGCTACAATTTAATTGGAGGTTTGATTTATGGTGACATTTGCGGTGGCTGAGGACAGAACGCTGGGCCAAAGATCCGAATCCAATGTCTGCTTTTAAAGTGCACTCGCTCCAATTGAGTTTAGACCAAGGTTAGATGAAGGGCAGCACTAAAAATAGTTTACAAAAGGCACCGCTATGAATAAAAGTTATTATTATGAGTGTGAGTGAAGATCACTTGGGTTATTCTAGTTTAGACTGGAGGACACTGGGGGAACAGAGTCACACCAAGGCTGCACTGAGGCAGGAAGCAGAGGCCGAGTGTTTAGGGAAACGGGCCTGTAGCGGGTAGTTTGTTGGGTCAACAGTTCACATCAGCTGGGACGTCCACTCCGCTGACGCAGCAACTCGCAGACGACGTGTCCTCAGACACGCAGCTTAACCTTAATCTGCTGCTGTGGAGGTGACCAGGGCCTAAAAGGCACAAAGCCTTCACCCAGTATCGTCCTATGGAGCCACTCGTCTACAAGTTCTGATAACAGATTTATTAGTTAGACCACTCGCATGTGCGATACCTCGGCCATGTTGATGAGTCCCAGCGCCAGAGTCTTGTAGCCCAGGATGGTGCGGTTCTTGTATCGCTTCCGCCGCTGCAGCATGATCTGAAGCTTGTTTGCATCTCGCTTCAGGAAGTGCGGGTACTGCGGGTTAAACACATAAACACATACATTAGCAGGTGATGTCTGAGTGGTGGGTGACTCACCCATTAGACCGGACACTAACTAACCGTCACACTCGCTGACCGGACGTCTCCACGAGTGGAACAAACCAGCTCCTGTGACAAAGTTCAAAGCCATGAAATCTCTCTGCTGCGCCTTTAATAAGCTGCCTGCACATGCACTGTTGTCTAGTTTAGTGCACTTGACCTCTAGGCTGCATTTAGACATGTGAGAACTGGAAAAGGATGGTTTGTATCAGGACGTCTGGTGCAGGTAGCATCTGCACTGTGTGCACTTTAACAGGTTGAGTGAGCTCAACACAGGGCTGACAAAAACACGTATGCAAAATTCAAGACGAAGTCGTGCTTTGCTTGTGCCTGACTGACAGGCCGACGACCTCTGACCCCTCGTCTTTACCTGCAGGGAGAAGGTGAGCTGCAGGTCTGTCTCCGTCAGACCTGCTGAAGCCAGCAGGATCTCGTTGGAGCGCAGGATTCGCTTGGAGCCCTGAGGAGGAGACACACAGAGAAAAGACAAAATCATGAGAGGAGGAAGAAGTGTGTGTGTGTGTGTGTGTGTGTGTGTGTGTGTGTGTGTGTGTGTGTGTGTGTGTGTGTGTGTGTGTGTGTGTGGAGTCAAAACAATGAACTCTTATCAACCACATGCTGAGAGGAGCGTGGGAGCGAAGGAGGCCAAGAACGAGGGAGGCATGGAAGATGAAATTGACTGATAGGAGGGAGCAGCGAGGGCAGATTGAGGAAGTGGAAGAAAAACGCAAACGGCTCAAAGTGGATTTCGTGCCAGAAATAGAGAACTTAGATTTACTCAGATAGAAAACAAGATGAAGGCAAAGACGAGAGAAAACAAGCAACAAAGCTGGAAAATGGGAGCGAAGCCACAGCGCTAAAGTGTAAACATCTTAAAAGGGTTTAAGTTGGAAAAGAGCAGGAAACATCCTTGCTGCTCACACATTAAAGCCTCTTGTTGCCTCGTACCTGCAGTTTGACAGCAATGACCACAGACGTGAGGTCTTTATCCAGCTCCTTCAGCATGATCAGCTTCTTCAGGGTCAGGTTGAAGAGCCTGTGGCAGACATGGAGGACAAGGAAGAGATCAGGGCTAATGCTAAGCTCAACAACTCCATTCATCACAATAAATGACACCATGAACCAAAGTAGCTTTTTTATGCTTGGGTCAACTCCTGATGCAGTGGCTCCTGTAACCGTGGTTACATCTGCTCCTGCATCCTGCTGGATGCTGCCCATTTAAGAAACATTACACCTCAGCTACAAGTTTCCACTTTGCACAAACACATTAAAATGCACACAGAGTACGACTCGAGACAAAGCAAGACACACACACACACACACACACACACACACACACACACACACACACACACACACACACACACACACACACACACACACACACACACACACACACACAAAAACAGAGATGCTTAAACGCACAAGAGCAGAAGCAATTAAAAAACCAATATGGAGTCAGAAAAAGACCAATGCATCACACCCAAACAGCAGCTGTACAGCCAGGGGTCATTCTGCTCAATAATTTATCTCCAGGGCTTCAGAGACAAAAAGAAAACCACAAAAATAGCACCGGCGGCGATCTCAACATAAGAGAAAACAAAGGGGGAAAAAAACAGAGGTAGGAAAAAGGCAAACACAAACAGACCGGAGAGAAGAAAGGGAAAGAATAAGACGTGGAAGATGATGAATACGAAATGTGGAGACAGCAACAAATACCGGGGAGGAAACAACAAGCAGACAAAGGATGCAGAGCAGAGGAGGGAGGAACGGGACGAGGAAATCGAGGACGGCATCAGCGGAAAAGAGAGATCCGGAGATGACAGAGGCCGACACAATGCGATAAGCTAAAGATGAACTGTCTGACACTGCGCACAGAAAAAGAGAAAGCGTCTGCTTTGTTCCCCAGAACAGTCTGACTTCATTTAGAGGAGCAGAGAAAGCAACAACGCCGATGTGACTGAAATGTGCGACGCAAGGAGAGATTTGAAGGCAGTGAGCCGTGAAAAGCATTTGGTTCTGTGTTTACTTTGCATAATTTGAAGTAGAAACATCAACAGCAGAGAGAAAACTCAATTATAGTCTTTACATCTGGATCTAAACATAATACATACACTCACACACAGAAATAGGTAGAAGGAGAATGAGCTGGAATAATATGGAGATGCAGAGATCAGGCAGAGGTTAGTGACAAACAGCCGTCACCAACACCTCTGCAGCACCAGCTCCTCGCTTCAAACCCACTCATCTCTGCCTTTCATTTTCCCCTCGCACCGCGGCGGACGAGTGGCCTCCGCCGCTGACGCAACAGCCGAAAAAAACCCGTTCTCGATCACGAGGCTGCGCGAGATCAAAGCGGAGCGGCCGAAGCCATGAAGAAAAATCCCAGCGCGCGTCTGCACCGACCAGACGGCCTCCGCCGAGTGG